>NW_024061161.1:27500-185454 GCF_016432855.1 Salvelinus namaycush
TATCTCTCTGATCTATTAGTCATGTCTATGTAGTACTGTATATCTCTCTGATCTATTAGTCATGTCTATGTAGTACTGTATATCTCTCTGATCTATTAGTCATGTCTATGTAGTACTGTATATCTCTCTTATCTATTAGTCATGTCTATGTAGTACTGTATATCTCTCTGATCTATTAGTCATGTCTATGTAGTACTGTATATCTCTCTGATCTATTAGTCATGTCTATGTAGTACTGTATATCTCTCTGATCTATTAGTCATGTCTATTTAGTACTGTCTATCTCTCTGATCTATTAGTCATGTCTATGTAGTACTGTATATCTCTCTGATCTATTAGTCATGTCTATGTAGTACTGTATATCTCTCTGATCTATTAGTCATGTCTGTGTAGTACTGTATATCTCTCTGATCTATTAGTCATGTCTATGTAGTACTGTATATCTCTCTGATCTATTAGTCATGTCTATGTAGTACTGTATATCTCTCTGATCTATTAGTCATGTCTGTGTAGTACTGTATATCTCTCTGATCTATTAGTCATGTCTATGTAGTACTGTATATCTCTCTGATCTATTAGTCATGTCTATGTAGTACTGTATATCTCTCTGATCTATTAGTCATGTCTGTGTAGTACTGTATATCTCTCTGATCTATTAGTCATGTCTGTGTAGTACTGTATATCTCTCTGATCTATTAGTCATGTCTATGTAGTACTGTATATCTCTCTGATCTATTAGTCATGTCTGTGTAGTACTGTATATCTCTCTGATCTATTAGTCATGTCTGTGTAGTACTGTATATCTCTCTGATCTATTAGTCATGTCTATGTAGTACTGTATATCTCTCTGATCTATTAGTCATGTCTGTGTAGTACTGTATATCTCTCTGATCTATTAGTCATGTCTGTGTAGTACTGTATATCTCTCTGATCTATTAGTCATGTCTGTGTAGTACTGTATATCTCTCTGATCTATTAGTCATGTCTGTGTAGTACTGTATATCTCTCTGATCTATTAGTCATGTCTATTTAGTACTGTATATCTCTCTGATCTATTAGTCATGTCTGTGTAGTACTGTATATCTCTCTGATCTATTAGTCATGTCTGTGTAGTACTGTATATCTCTCTGATCTATTAGTCATGTCTGTGTAGTACTGTATATCTCTCTGATCTATTAGTCATGTCTGTGTAGTACTGTATATCTCTCTGATCTATTAGTCATGTCTGTGTAGTACTGTATATCTCCCTCCTCTCTGATTGTCTGCTGCTGAAAGGAACGTCTCTTCCACACAAATCCTGTCTTCTCCCTCTCAATCACTTTCCCTCCCCTCTCTCTCTCTCTCTCGCTCTTTCTCTCCCTTTTCACTCACTTTGTCCCTCGCTTTCTCTACCCCCCCTCTCTCTCTACCCACCTCTCTTTCAGACCCTTCTCTCTCTCTCTCATTCTCCCTCTATACCCCCCCTCTCTTTCAGACCCTTCTCTCTCTCTCTCTGTCTCTCTCTCATTCTCCCTCTCTATACCCCCCTCTCTTTCAGACCCTTCTCTCTCTCTCTCATTCTCCCTCTATACCCCCCCTCTCTTTCAGACCCTGCTCTCTCTCTCTCTCTCTCTCTCTCTCTCTCTCTCTCTCCCTCTCTCTCTCTCAGGCCCTCTGGTTCTCACTAACAGATGTTCTCGGCTCCATGTGGGAATCGCATTCCTGTTCTGAGAAAGAGGGAGGGAAAAGAACGAGGGAATAAAAGACCTGAGGAAAGAGAAAACAGACGAGGACAAACAACACAACTCTAACCTGCTTTCCTTCGCTCCCACGTGTGTGTGTGTGTGTGTGTGTGTGTGTGTGTGTGTGTGTGTGTGTGTGTGTGTGTGTGTGTGTGTGTGTGTGTGTGTGTGTGTGTGTGTGTGTGTGTGTGTGTGTGTGTGTGTGTGTGTGTGTGTGTGGAGATGGTGTCAGGTTAAAGATCATAGTACCTTTGCCCTTTTATAACACAGCTCCCCCTGTCATTCTATATCTGAAAGGAGGGTACACACACCTCGTCTGACTGCATGGCTGGAGGACACACACACACACACTTTACACACATATTGCATGTGAACTAGAAGAAAGACACACACTCACACACACACAAATGCACACTGAATGACTGCACTGGAAAGACATCTGCACGAGTCACACACACACACACACACACACACACACACACACACACACACACACACACACACACACACACACACACACACACACACACACACACACACACACACACACACACACACACTCCCACAGACCAGCACATACCTGCGTACTTATCTCTCTGGGGCCTATTGAAAATGTAAACATGCCAAAAGTGCATTGTGGGAATCTTCCTCTGAGGGCAGGAGAAAAGGAGGGAGGGAGGGAGTGTTTTGTTTGTTGAGAACGAGGCTTGAGTCTGATTCTGCAATGGGCAGTAGCTGTAGTAGTGTGAGAGAGACACAGAGAGAGAGAGAGAGAGAGAGAGAGACTTTGCACATCATTACAACACTGTATATAGACATAATATTACATTTGAAATGTCTTTATTCTTTAGGAACTTTTGTGAGTGTAATGTTTACTGTTATTTTTTTATTGTTTATTTCACTTTTGTGTATTATGTATTTCACTTGCTTTGGCAATGTAAACATAGGTTTCCCATGCCAATAAAGCCCCATAAATTAAAATTGAGAGAGGGAGAGAGAGAGAGAGAGAGAGAGAGAGAGAGAGAGAGAGAGAGAGAGAGAGAGAGAGACACAGAGACACAGAGACACAGAGAGACAGAGAGAGAGAGAGAGAGAGAGAGACAGAGAGACACAGAGAGAGGTTATGTTTTTCTTATTTCTTCCCCACTTCAGGTTTCCTGCTAAACTCACAGAGACCTGAGTGGGAAAAGGGGGCAGTGGGTGGAGGGAGAGGAGGACGTGGTGTGTGTGTGTGGTGTGTGTAGCAACTAGGAGGCCGGATGCTCCCGGAAGGTGACCCACTTACACACACACACACACACAAACACACCACACACACACAACCCTGCTTCCCCCTCCTCCTCTGCATGACTGAGAAGATGCTTTGGTCCCATTACTCACACTGTGTTACAATATGTGGGAGTGAGGGAGGATAGAGGGATGGAGGGGTGAGGGGATGGAGAGAGAGATGGCAGAGAGATGGAGGGGTGGGGGGTGGAGAGAGAGAGGAGATAGGTATGGAGGGGTGGAGAGAGAGAGGAGATAGGTATGGAGGGGTGGAGAGAGAGAGGAGAGAGGTATGGAGGGGTGGGGGGTGGAGAGAGAGAGGAGAGAGGTATGGAGGGGTGGGGGGTGGAGAGAGAGAGGAGAGAGGTATGGAGGGGTGGTGGGGGGAGAGAGAGAGGACAGGGATAGAGAGAGAGAGGATGGAGGGGTGGGGGATGGAGAGAGAGGACAGAGGGATGGAGAGGTGGGGGGATGGAGAGAGAGGACAGAGGGATGGAGGGGTGGAGGGATGGAGAGAGAGAGGACTGAAGAGGGTGAGGGGCTTGGAGGCACTGGTTGGGTCTGGGCCCAAATTTAAAGGACACTGGTTGGGTCTGGGCCCAAATTTAAAGGACACTGGTTTGGTCAAAATGGCGCCGGAAGAAATGGCAGCAGTTTTACGGCGCCCAACCAATTGTGCTATTATGTGGTTTGTTTTGCGTTATTTGTAACTTCTTTTGAACATAATGTCTCTGCCACCGTATCTTACGGCAAAAAAAAGAGCTTCTGGACATCAGGACAGCGATCACTACCTCGGATTAGACAAAGATTTTTTCTTCAACAAGCAAGACGCACAGGACATTCTCCAAACACCCGGCAGGGCCGACATCCCCGTTCTTTGCAAGAGGAAGCGACGCAGGTACAGAGGACAATGAGCCGGATGCCTTGTCAGGACCCGGAGAGAGTGACTGGGAAAGCTGCCGTTACCGTCAATACTACTCGCCAACGTGCAATCACTGGACAATAAATTAGACAAGGTACGATCACGAATATCCTACCAACGGGACATCAAAAACTGTAATATCCTATGTTTCACGAAATCGTGGCTGAATGACAACATGGATATTCAGCTAGCGGGATACACGCTGCACCGGCAGGATAGAACAGCACTCTCCGGTAAGACGAGGGGGGGCAGTCTGTGCATATTTGTATACAACAGCTGGTGCACGAAATCTAAGGAAGTCTCTAGATTTTGCTCGCCTGAAGTAGAGTATTTTGTGATAAATTGCAGGCCACACTACGTGCCTAGAGAGTTTTCAGCTATACTTTTCGTGGCTGTTTATTTCCCACCACAAACAGATGCTGGCACTAAGACCACACTCAGTCAGCTGTATAAGGAAATAAGCAAAAAGGAAACCACTCACCCAGAGGCGGCGCTCCTAGTGGCCGGAGACTTTAATGCAGGGAAACTTAAATCAGTTCTACCAAATTTCTATCAACAGGTTAAATGTGCAACCAGAGGGAAAAACTTCTAGATCACCTGTACTCCACACACAGAGAAGCGCACAAAGCTCTCCCTCCATTTGGTAAATCCGACCACAACTCTATTTCCTGATTCCTGCTTACAAGCAAAAATTAAAGCAGGAAGCACCAGTGACTTGGTCTATAAAAAAGTGGTCAGATGAAGCAGATGCTAAACTACAGGACTGTTTTGCTAGCACAGACTGGAATATGTTCCGGGATTCTTCCGATGGCATTGAGGAGTACACCACATCAGTCACTGGCTTTATCAATAAGTGCATCGAGGACGTCGTCCCCACAGTGACTGTACGTACATACCCCAACCAGAAGCCATGGATTACAGGCAACATTCGCACTGAGCTAAAGGGTAGAGCTGCCGCTTTCAAGGTGCGGGACTCTAATCTGGAAACTTACAAGAAATCCTGCTATGCCCTGCGATGAACCATCAAACAGGCAAAGCGTCAATACAGGGCTAAGATTTAATCATACTACACCGGCTCCGACGCTCGTCTTATGTGGCAGGGCTTGCAAACTATTACAGACTACAAAGGGAAGCACAGCCGCAAGCTGCCCAGTGACACGAGCCTATCAGACGAGCTAAATCACTTCTATGCTCACTTCGAGGCAAGCAACACTGAGGCATGCATGAGAGCATCAGCTGTTCCGGATGACTGTGTGATCACGCCTTCCGTAGCCGACGTGAGTAAGACCTTTAAACAGGTCAACATACACAAGGCTGCGGGACCAGACTAGAATGGTCCAAACACACCAAGACAGTCGTGAAGACGGCACGACAAAGCCTATTCCCCCTCAGGAAACTAAAAAGATTTGGCATGGGATTTGGCAAAACTTCACTAGCCGGACCACAAATAATCAGACAGGTATACTAGCCGGACCACAAATAATCAGACAGGTATACTAGCCGGACCACAAATAATCAGACAGGTATACTAGCCAGACCACAAATAATCAGACAGGTATACTAGCCAGACCACAAATAATCAGACAGGTATACTAGCCGGACCACAAATAATCAGACAGGTATACTAACCGGACCACAAATAATCAGACAGGTATACCAGCCGGACCACAAATAATCAGACAGGTATACTAGCCAGACCACAAATAATCAGACAGGTATACTAGCCGGACCACAAATAATCAGACAGGTATACTAGCCAGACCACAAATAATCAGACAGGTATACTAGCCAGACCACAAATAATCAGACAGGTATACTAGCCGGACCACAAATAATCAGACAGGTATACCAGCCGGACCACAAATAATCAGACAGGTATACTAGCCGGACCACAAATAATCAGACAGGTATACTAGCCGGACCACAAATAATCAGACAGGTATATTAGCCAGACCACAAATAATCAGACAGGTATACTAGCCAGACCACAAATAATCAGACAGTTATACTAGCCGGACCACAAATAATCAGACAGGTATACTAGCCGGACCACAAATAATCAGACAGTTATACTAGCCAGACCACAACTAATCAGACAGGTATACTAGCCAGACCACAAATAATCAGACAGGTATACTAGCCGGACCACAAATAATCAGACAGGTATACTAGCCGGACCACAAATAATCAGACAGGTATACTAGCCAGACCACAAAAAATCAGGAGATGGGCCGACAAATGGTTTGACACACCTGTGTTACAGAATTACAGCTGCACACTCACTAGACTCTACCCACGCACACATACTACACTGACACTCCAACACACACACACACACACACACACACACACACACACACACACACACACACACACACACACACACACACACACACACACACACACACACACACACACACACACACACACACACACACACACACACACACTTCAAATACGCTGCTGCTACTCTGTTTATTATCTATCCTGATTGCCTAGTCACTTTTACCCCTACCTACATGTACATATTACCTCAACCAGCTCAACTACCTCGTACCCCTGCACATTGACTCAGTACTGGTACCCCTGCACATTGACTCAGTACTGGTACCCCTGCACATTGACTCAGTACTGGTACCCATGCACATTGACTCAGTACTGGTACCCCTGCACATTGACTCAGTACTGGTACCCCTGCACATTGTCTCAGTACTGGTACCCCTGCACATTGACTCAGTACTGGTACCCATGCACATTGACTCAGTACTGGTACCCCTGCACATTGACTCAGTACTGGTATCCCTGCACATTGACTCAGTACTGGTACCCCTGCACATTGACTCAGTACTGGTACCCCTGCACATTGACTCAGTACTGGTACCCCTGCACATTGACTCAGTACTGGTACCCCTGCACATTGACTCAGTACTCGTACCCCTGCACATTGACTCAGTACTCGTACCCCTGCACATTGACTCAGTACTGAAACTCCTTGGATATCGCCTCACTGTTGTTTTTATTGTGTTACTATTTCCTTTACATTTAGCAAATATTTGGTTGACTTTTTAAACTCTGCATGGTTGGGAATGAGTTCGTAAGTCAGCATTTCACTGTAAAGTCTTCACTCGTTGTATTCGGCGCATGTGACCAATAAAATCAGATTTGAATCTATTTGACAAGAGACAGACAGATACAGTAGGTCTCTATATAGCGTGTTAATCATTTGAACGTGTACTGCCACCTAGTGGATAAAATAGGTTACAACAGCTAAACCGACATGAATAGGCCAACTACTCTGACCTCAAATCAAATCAAATGTGCCGTATACAACTGGTGTGAACTTTACCGTGAAATACTTGCTTACAAGCCTTTCCCAACTATGCATATTAAAAACATTTTAAAATAAAATTATAATAGAATAGCAACACAAGACAAATAAAATACACAAGAATGGAGCGATATACAGAGAGCACCAATACCTCCCTCCCTGGCTCCTCCCTTCTCTCACGTGGTGGACCAATTAAAACACCTGATGTGCTTCATCTAAGCGAGTAAGGAAGTCAGTTTTATTTTATTTATTCAACTTTTATTGAACCAGGGAGACACACTGAGAGCTAGGTCTCATTCACAAGCCTGGGAACAACAGTCATATCAGCACACACACAGTTATATACACAATATACACAAACAATATACACATTAGCCATTATGATCAAATAAAACAAACACATTCATCACTATAAAAATCCTTAACCAATTTCCTAAATTGACCCAGAGACACCAAATGATCCAAACGACTTCCTGAAATTCTACATTTCAACAGAGATGTTAACAAACGTGCTGGGTTGAACAGTGGCGCTGTTTCCCCTGGTGCGGATTTCAACTTTAAGAATGTTGTGTTTGCTATTACTGTAAACATGCTTTACTTATCATTCTGATATAATGCTAGCCTCCGCTGTAATTTCATATTGGTATGTGTGTGTGTATAATGTGTGTGTGTGTAGGCTACAGATGTAGGATTGTAATTTGACCTATATTGTCACAGCAAAATAATCCTGTAGTAACAGGATTGAAACGTTTTGTCCATAATATTGCTGGATCGGTGGTTAGGCTATTAGCTGGACAAAAGTAGGCTACATGAAAAGTACAATACTGTTAATATAATCTTGTGTTTTAGGGCGGGGCTTTCAGTGAAGTTATGTACATCACAAAGCTCATCTGCATTTCCTGTGGTGCAGGAAAATTCTCAGCAACAAAAGAGTGATCAATTTAAGATCCTACATCTGTGTACGTGTGTTTCTGTGTATCACTGAGGCTTTTTACATTGTTGTTACAGTACCAACGAAATCCTTTACTGCAGCAACACTCTGGGTGTGTCACAAATGGCACCGTATTCCCTATGTAGTGCACTACTTTTGGCTGGGGCCAATATGGCACCCTATCACCTATATAGTGCACTAGTTTTGACCAGAGCCATATGTGCCCTGGTCTAAAGTAGTGCACTACATAGGGAATAGGGTGCCATTTGTAACCATTTGGAGAGCAGCCTCTGTATAGGATGGATGCCTTTTGGTCAAAATGACACAATTCCGTTTCACTTGTTTTTTCCTTTAAACTTGAGCTATCTGACTTTACACCCAGTGGTGTAAAGTACTTAAGTAAAAATACTTTAAAGTACTACTTAAGTAGGTTTTTGGTGTGTCTGTACTTTACTATTTATATTTTTGACTACTTTTACTTCACTATATTCTTAAAGAAAATAATGTACTTTCTACTCCATACATTTAACCTGACAACCAAAAATACTTGTTACATTTTGAATGCTTAGCAGGATAGGAAAATGGATAAATTCACACACTTATCAAGAGAACATCCCTGGTCATCCTCTGCTTCTGATCTGGCGGACTCACTAAACACACAGGATTAGTTTGTAAACGATGACTGAGTTTACAAGGAAATGGTGCCGCCTGGTTTGCTTAATATAAGGAATTTGAAATTATTTATACTTTTACTTTTGATACTTAAGTATATTTGATCAATTACATTTACTTTTGATACTGAAGTATATTTAAAACCAAATACTTTTAGACTTTTACTCAAGTAGTATTTTACTGGGTGACTTTCACTTTTACTTGAATCATTTTCTATTAAGATATTTCAACTTTTACTCAAATATGAGAATTAAGTACTTTTTCCACCATTGCTTATACATATAACTTTTGTAATACCTGGGAGTGTTGAGTTTACTAATAAAGCTTAAAAATGAAGTTTTGAAACAGGCCTCACTTTCTCAATGACTTACCTGACTGAAAGGTTACAAAATCTTCATGTGCATTTTTATCTGACAATATTTAGCAATAATTAGAAAACCATTAGAAGTGAATGACCATATAATATCTGGGTATTTGAGAGTGGATACATGAATATTAGAATAACAGCGAGACACTTACCACAGATAAAAGAGGAAACAGTTAAACGTATCTTCAGTGTTACCTCTATTGGATTCAGTCAAAACCACCACCTAGTGGATGAGGTGGGTCAAATTAGTAGTAACAGTACTGGTTAATTATTATTGTTACATGTAGGCTCTACTTGGCAGCTGAAAAGCTGAATTACAGTACACCTCCCATACAAGTAAACAAGGACAATTAAAATGTCAGAAAGTCAGGATGGGAGGTCTCTAGGAGTTGAAGCAGATTGGAAAGTATTGAGAGCGGAGGACGCATCGATGGTATTACTGAGGAGGGAGCTGGTCAGAGTCAGACACATTCTACGACCCGACTCCTAATCACAGGAATTGTACTTTTCAGTTGATATCTTGAGTACATTATGTTGAAGTAAGACTTATCTTGAACGCACTCTGTTGAAGTAAGACACGGGAAGGGATCTTAAGTTAAAAGCTCTGATAACTTAAGGAGACAGTTTGGACCCTATAGAGTCTATGGTAACTTAAGGAGACAGTTTGGACCCTATGGAGTCTATGGTAACTTAAGGAGACAGTTTGGACCCTATAGAGTCTATGGTAACTTAAGGAGACAGTTTGGACCCTATGGAGTCTATGGTAACTTAAGGAGACAGTTTGGACCCTATAGAGTCTATGGTAATTTAAGGAGCTGGTTTGGACCCTATAGAGTCTATGGTAACTTAAGGAGACAGTTTGGACCCTATAGAGTCTATGGTAACTTAAGTAGGCAGTTTGGACCCTATAGAGTCTATGGTAACTTAAGTAGGCAGTTTGGACCCTATGGAGTCTATGGTAATTTGAGGAGACAGTTTGGACCCTATAGAGTCTATGGTAACTTAAGGAGGCAGTTTGGACCCTATGGAGTCTATGGTAACTTAAGGAGACAGTTTGTACCCTATAGAGTCTATGGTAACTTAAGAAGACAGTTTGGACCCTATGGAGTCTATGGTAACTTAAGGAGACAGTTTGGACCTTATGGAGTCTATGGTAACTTAAGGAGACAGTTTGGACTCTGGAGTCTATGGTAATTTAAGGAGCTGGTTTGGACCCTATGGAGTCTTTGGTAATTTAAGGAGACAGTTTGGACCCTATGGTAATTTAAGGAGACAGTTTGGACCCTATGGTAATTTAAGGAGACAGTTTGGACCCTATAGAGTCTATGGTAACTTAAGGAGCCAGTTTGGACCCTATAGAGTCTATGGTAACTTAAGGAGCCGGTTTGAACCCTATGGAGCCTATGCCTATGGATCCTAATCCAAAGTAGTGTTTATATCTAAACAAATGTAAGCTGTAGCCAGTCATGGCTGGAATATGATAACAATGATGACCTGTCTAATGTGCTGATCCACACCTAGATCATATCAGTCAAACTAATGGGTGAAAAATACCCCTTAGACATGAGGGCAAATAGCTGGTTTGAGGTTGGCTAGGACTGTGCTATATAAACAACAACAACAAATAAAACAAGTGAAATTGGTGAGCATGTGAGAAAGCACATGCAGGCTATGGACAGTTTTGTTTTATTAGCAAACTACATGATTAAACGTGATGTGATTTTAACAGTGTAAAGTGGGTTTCCTATATGGAAACAGAGCTTGTTTTTCACTGGCTAGCAGGAAGCTAATTGTAGAATCAACTTTTCTACCTGTTCTCGACTATGGTGATACCATCTCCTGAAGTACAACTGATTCTACTCTAAAATCCCCTGATTGTCTTTATCACAGCGTCCTTCATTTATTACATCTGACAGCTTTAATACTCATCACTGCATCGTTTACCAAGTTGTCTGGGACCCCTTTTAAAGACACGTAGATCACTTCATTACTGTCTTTTTGTTTATAAAGCCCTACTCCACAAGCTGCCAACATACTTAATGTTATTGTTATTGTTTTTTTTAGCCAATGCTAACTAGCGTTAGCACAATGACAGGAAGTCTACAGGTACGGTAGCATTGCAGGCTAGTTTACACAGTTGTACAATAAGGTCGTTCAAGAGCATAAAAAGTGGTTCCAACTACTTGGTTTGTTCAAAACAATTCAAGACAATTTGTGAGAAACAAACTACTTCATAAAAATATATCTTGTATCCTATAGCATATATGTAGGAACTTGTTTTAAGGTGTTACTGTAACAATAATATCAACTCTTGATAGTCTTTAGAAAAGCAGCAGACACTCCTTACACATAAGATATAGACAACATCATCAAGAGATAGACACCCTGCAGTGTCTATAGACACCCTGCAGTCAGAGACATAATAAGAATTAGCTAGCATCCTAAATGGAACCCTATATGGTACACTCATTTTGAACAGGACCGGGGATCCATATAGGGAGTAGGGTGCCATTTGGGACTCATATTTACACTATGCAGAACTGTAATGTAGTCACTGAGAGATCACTGGGATGGGTGACTTGTTGGCACCAATTCCCTCCCTGTTGAACAAAATACACCACCGTTTGAGTTTTTACATTTGTGCATTTTGGCTGTTAGCATTGATTGACTAAGAAGCAGTTATTAACATATTATTCATTTATATTGTTGGTCTTAAAGTGACAGCAGCACAATCATGGGGGATAGATACTGTAGAGGCAGAGAGTAACAGACTGAACAATAAACGATACTATCTGTCTGTAGAGATCGGCAGGTAGCCTAGAGGTTAGCGTATCTCACAGTATCCCTTGCCGAAAGCCGACAAGATGTGCCCATGAGCAAGGCACTTAACCCTAATTTGCTCCAGGGGTGCTGTACTACTATGGCTGACCCTGTAAAACAACACATTACTGCACCTATCCGGTGTATTTGACAATAAAACATCTTATACTCACCATCACCACCAGTGGTCTTCCTCCTGTTGTAGTAGAGGAGACCAGCTGCAGCGAAGACCAGCCCCAGCACCAGCCCAGACGCCCCGATGGCTATCTTAGTCCTCTCAGACCCTGGCAGAGACATGTCTGGGATGAAACGTAGTGAGATGTTATAGTTACAGTTGTTTGATGGCTATCTTACTCCTCTCAGACCCTGCCAGAGACATGTCTGGGATGAAACGTAGTCAGATGTTATAGTTACAGTTGTTTGATGGCTATCTTACTCCTCTCAGACCCTGGCAGAGACATGTCTGGGATGAAACGTAGTGAGATGAATGTAGTTATAGTTACAGTTGTTTGAAAAACAACACACATCATTAATAACCCAACTTATCAGAGCTCTTTGCTCCCTTATTTCAACCTTTCCTTACTTCATTGCTTCCTTACTTCCTTATTCCCTTCCCTAAACCATTTCCAGTAACACTCAGTTTGTTCCCTGACTTCCTTGTCCGCTTTTTCCTAGTTCCCTTGCTTCCTTGTCCCCTTACTTCCTTACCCCAGTGGAGGATCTTTGGTTCAGTGAAGCTGGCATGCTCCACCATGCAGGAGATCTTCTCTCCAGGTGTGGGAGTGTACTCCAGGTAGGAGTGGATCTGATAGTGCCAGTCGCCATTGGCTAGCTCCTCAGAGGAAGTCATGTTTGAGGTCACTTCCTGTCCATTCCTCAACCAGGTCACCCTGATCTGTTTGGGGTAGAACTTGTAGGCGCTGCACGTCAACATGGAGGGGTGTCTGTCACTGTGGGGCGTCATGGACCTCAGATGGACGGAGGGCTCAACTGAGAGGGAAAATAATAAAACAGTATTCTTTTGTTTTCTACTGCTTGGTGTTTTTCAATGGACAGGTATGTACATGTCCACTTAGGTTGTACATCTATATACGGGTCAGTTCCCTTTCTAGCTTGGGTGTCAATGTGTTCCACCTATAAGCTTTAGTAAGTGTACTTTTAGACGAAGTCAATTGAGATGCCTTGTGTTGTGTCAGACTGATACCCAAGCTAGTTCTCTTTCACTTCCTCAAAACAAACTCAGTAAGATTCCACAGTGGGATGGTATGAGTTAGATAACCTGTCTGTGCAGTTCTTTCTTTCTGGAAGTTCCCTGACTTGTCAAACCCAAACGTAATTCATGTAAAAATCAACTAAATGGTGTTTAAAAATAATATTGTAAAATTATGATGTGAAATCAATTTTTCCTGAAATATCTTATGCAAATGTATTTTATTTTCACCACCGTTCTCCATAGAACTGTTTACCATTGTTGTTTATTCCAGCTTCGTAGGCGAGGGCACCATAATGTTTGCAGAAGAAATGAAGTGGAGTTTGAAACGATGCCAGGACCACGGGATCTGCGTTTAATTGCTCAGCGTTATGTATCCCAAAGGGTGTGTAACCAGTAAATCTATTGAGAGTGCTGTTGTATTCCATGACCTTCACCATGTCTGAAATAGCTCTCCAGACGTACTCCACATCGTGTGGATCTTCCCCTCTGTAATAACAAAGGTCGAGGATGGTGATAAAGTGTCCATCTGGTGAGAAAAAACATGAATGCATGTAAACCTTTATACTGCCACATAATAGATATACGTTATTATACAATAATATGCAGTTCTCTTTTATTTGGCTATAAATAATTACTCTTAATATATTTTTACTATCTCTTTAAAGGGGCAATCTGCAGTTGCTACATCGATTTATTTAGACTTAAATTATATATACCCATTGATTCTTGGAGAATATAACCTATAAATGCCTCACGAGCTCCATTCAATGGTCGTACCCCATCAGAACCAAAAATATGAGCTTGTTTTACTACAATGTAAACTTTGTAAATGTAAACAAGCACTGTGCTCGTGGGTTGCATGTGCGAGTACCGGCTGACTGTACAGAGATTGTGACAGCCGGTTAAATGGCGTCCCTTGAGAGGGCAAGAACAAGATGTATTTAGGATACTCGTCCACCGCCTTGTCCCTGTCTCCGCGTAGCAGCACGTGTTCAAGCTGCTGCAGCTTGTAAAATCCAGCTTGATCAAACCTCTCTATGAATTGAGTATTCACTGTGTCCAAGGCGTTGTAGAATTGGGCTCTGTGCAAAGACTGGGCATCCGGATTTATATGGGCTGCAGCCTGACCGGTGTAACGCTTTGTAGGTTTGAGATATGAGGCATCTGAATAGGTTGTAGGTCCAACTTTGTTGCCATAGCAGTTGCGAACAAGACATCAAAGTGCTCCTCCGTTCGCTTGTCCTGCATGCTTGTTTTGACATGGTCCACAGCCTCCAACATGCCTGAAACGGTCTGTTTCCTAAGCTGCAGGGTGTTCAGGCACTCCAAGTCCCCCGTCAGGTCTTCAGACACTACAAGGCCGAACTTGCCAGATTGATTAAAGAAGCCCCCCAATTCATGCACCAGACCCATTGAATCTCTTACCAGTGGAGAGGCTACACAGGCAGCCTGCGTAACTAAGTTCACACAGTGTGGACCACAGTGACAATACATATCCAGTGGGTTGTTCTTTCCTTCAAATGGCTTGCACCCCCCTGCAATCGTCCAGCCATGTCTGCGGCACCGTCATAGGTTTGTCCTGGAAGTTGGGACAGAGGAAGGCCTGGACGCATCATCACATCACATGCCATCTTGGCTATATTTTGCCCTGTCGTTGATGACCCAGGAATTCTGGAGGCCGTCTCTGGAGGCTCCGGGCTGGAGGCCGTCTCTGGAGGCTCCGGGCTGGAGGCCGTCTCTGGAGGCTCCGGGCTGGAGGCCGTCTCTGGAGGCTCCGGGCTGGGCGCAGGCACAGGACTCACCAGGCTGGGGAGACACACAGGAGGCCTCCTCCTTAGCCGAGGCACCGGATACACTGGGCCGTGGAGGCACACTGGAGGTCTCGAGCGCAGATCTGGCACCACCCGTTCTGGCTGGATGCCCACTTCCACCCGGCAAATGCGGGACGCTGGCACCGAGCACACCGGCCTGTGAATGCTCGGCCGAGACACAGTGCGCATCACCCCATAGCACGGGGCCTGACCAGTCACATGTTCGCCACGGTAAGCACGGGGAGTTGGCTCAGGTCTCCAACCTGACTCTGCCACACTCCCCGTGTGCCCCCCCCCCCAACATTTTTTGTGGCTGCCTCTCGGGCTTGCTTGCCAGCCGTGTTCCAGTGTAATCCTTGGCCCCTTTCCTAGCTGCCTCCGCCTTCCTGGCTGCCTCCACCTGTTCCCATGGGAGGCGATCCCTTCCAGCCAGGATCTCCTCCCATGTGTAGGATCCCTTGCCGTCCAGGATGTCCTCCCATGTCCAGTCCTCTCTTCCACGCTGCTTGGTCCTTTGGTGGTGGGTAGTTCTGTCACGGCCGTCAAACAGAGGAGACCAAGGTGCAGCGTGGGATGCGTACATTCTTCTTTATTTAAAGAACGAACACTAAACAAACTAACAAAATAACTAACGAACCGTGAAGCTATACAAACATGAGTGCTGACAGGCAACTACACATAGACAACTACACCACAAATACAGGTGGGAAAAGGCAACCTAAGTATGGTTCTCAATCAGAGACAACGATAGACAGCTGCCTCTGATTGAGAACCATACCAGACCAAACACATAGAAATAGAAAACATAGGGGAAAAAAACATAGAATGCCCACCCCAACTCACGCCCTGACCAAACCAAAATAGAGACATAAAAAGCTCTCTACGGTCAGGGCGTGACACCACCAGATTCAAAATGGTGTTTTGCATTTGGGGACTGGTGAAATCAAAGTGACCTTTCAGCCAAGGGGTCAGCTCTGCATCGCCCTCTGCCTTGTTCAGCTCTGCATCGCCCTCTGCCTTGTACTTTAGACACTGGCTGAAATTCCCTCTCCTTATCAACGCCTCGAAAAGCCTGACCTTGCAGCGCCAAGAACTTCACACCCCCAACAATCTTCATAAGATTTCTCCTCGCGTGTTGCTGCTGTCTTTAAAGCTCACGTGAAAGTTGCACATGAACAGGCTTTGGCTCCTGAATCCGAGTCATCACAGCTCATTTGTGACACTGGCTGTCTTTATGCGCACTACATTTCTCCAGTGCCTTCTTCCAATTTTGAAAGCTAGTCTGGACAAAAGCTGAATCTGCTTTTGTCGCAAGCTTAGACTTTTGTGTTGCAAAGTATTTATCACAATAGAAACAGAGGACCCCCTTTAAGGAGGGGCTGTAATGGAGCCAAGGATGATCTTTAAACCCTTTCTCCTGAAAGTAGAGTGTCCTATTTGATAGGGTTTGTAACTCTGTGTTGTTGTTTGTGTCGCACTACTTTGCTTTATCTTGGCCAGGTCGCAGTTGTATATGAGAACTTGTTCTCAACTGGCCTACTTGATTAAATACAGGTGAAATAAAAAAAAATATATATATATTTAAAATAAATAGTTTTCAACAGGAGAGATTTGTATAAACTTTACTGTCTGTCTCTCCGACATTTGCAACATTGTTTCAATATTCAAATTAGATCTCCAACTGTCCGATAGTAATGATCCTGTAGGGCTCGGGAGTAGGGACGAGAGAGAGGCAGGCAGCGTTTCTCAGCCAGTTGAAAACACGAATCAGCTGGCAACATTTTTATGGATATATACAACGAAATGTCAATTGAAAAAAAGTACAACGAAACGAAGTGCAGCTGGTTTTCAGTCTTTCCATCTTCAGTTCGAAGTTATTGTGTTAGCTGTGTTGTTGGCTAGCTCCTCTGAACATTTAGGAACGACTGGGTCGCGTCTATATATACAGAACACAAAGAACGAACGACTGGGTCGCGTCCATAGATACAGAACACAAAGAACGAACGACTGGGTCGCGTCCATAGATACAGAACACAAAGATAATGAAAGTATGTCGATCATTATTTGAATATGTTGGTAACCCGTTTTATATAAGTGATAATGCCATCGAAGCCTCGGGCATTATCCCTTAATTTGGGCACCACTATGGCGCGCCGATAAGAGGGCATTTTGAGAACATTCTTAACAATGGCATGACGCGACCGGGTGACGGAACAACAGATTATCCCTTTAAATCTGGAAGCAACAGAGTTGTTCATACTGCAACTAACTTCATCTAAACCAACAAGAACTTTCACATTTAAAGAGCAGGATTCATTGACAGTCTTTCAGCAGGGTAATTCATTGACAGTCTTTCAGCAATATAAATTATCCCAGAGTCTTATAAAAAAAAAAAAATGTTTTTGTTCAGATACTGTGCAAAATGGTATAGTTTACTAACTAATTCTAAAGATTTCTACTTACCAGTTGGAGTGAAGAATGAAAACATAACCACAAACAACAAATATGACTGCAAGAAAGCCATCATAATTATAGAATGTTGAAAGGACGGAACTATGACCTACTCATTGCAGTAGTTAAGAGAGCATGAGAGCCAATATTTTTTCAGAGAAGAGTTCTGTCATCTGTTTCTGGCTGGTATGAACTTTTCATTTATCAAGCTCTGCAGCTCTTGACTTCAAAAACGTTTTAAAACACGAATTTGATGTAAATGTGGAGTATATTGTTTAAGTCAATAGGTCTAAAAAATTAACTAAATCAAACATTTTATTTTGGGAGGGGGGAATATTAAGCGACCCCCCCCCCCCCATTTAATACAATAACATCTGATCATTTGTGTTGACAATCAGTTTAGATTTTTTTTTCATTGAAAACATGCCGTTTGTTACAAAAGCATTCCCATAACTTGATTAGAAAAAGGTTTTCTCAATGTCCTCACTGTATCAAAATAATCTTGACTCAGAAATAATGATACCATAAGGATGATACACAACCATAAACAAATAATATCACTAACAAAAACATTTGAAATAGCCTTTATTCCACATCCACACATTACATGTATGAGGACTCGGATAATAATGTGTTGCAGCTTGCAAATGTTTTTTCTGATGAGTTAAACATGTTGATGCAGTAAGCAAGTTACTATACAGTGCATTCGGGAAGTATTTCAGACCCCTTGACTTTTTCCACATTTTGTTACATTACAGCCTTATTCTAAAATGGATTAAATAAATGTTTTTCCTCATCAATCGACACCAATCTACACGCAATACCCCATAATGACGAAGTGAAAACAGGTTTGTAGAATTATTTCAAATTCATTAAAAATAAAAAACAGAAATACCTTATTTACATTAGTATTCAGACCCTTTGTTATGAGACTCGAAATTGAGCTCAGGTGCATCCTGTTTCCATTGATCATCCTTGAGATGTTTCAACAACTTGATTGGAGTCCAGTTGGCCATCGAAGCCTCGGGCATTATCCCTTAATTTGGGCACCACTATGGCGCGCCGATAAGAGGGCATTTTGAGAACATTCTTAACAATGGCATGACGCGACCGGGTGACGGAACAACAGATTATCCCTTTAAATCTGGTAGCAACAGAGTTGTTCATACTGCAACTAACTTCATCTAAACCAACAAGAACTTTCACATTTAAAGAGCAGGGTAATTCATTGACAGTCTTTCAGCAATATAAATAATCTGTCTTATAAAAAAAAAATGTAGTTTTTGTGCAGATACTGTGCAAAATGGTAAATTCAATTGATTGGACATGATTTGGTAGGTCCCACAGTTGACAGTGCATGTCAGAGCAAAAACCAAGCCATGAGGTCAAGGGAACTGTCTGTAAAGTTCCGAGACAGGATTGTGTCGAGGCACAGCTCTGGCGATGGGTACCAAAACATTGTGGCCTCCATCATTCCTAAATGGAAGAAGTTTGGAACCACCAAGACTCTTTCTATAGCTGGCAGCCTGGCCAAACTGAGCAATCGGGGGAGAAGGGCCTTGGTCAGGGAGGTGACCAATAACCCGATGGTCATTGACAGAGCTCCAGAGTTCCTCTGTGGAGATGGGAGAACCTTCCAGAAGGACAACTATCTCTGCAGCACTCCACCAATCAGGCCTTTATGGTAGCGTGGCCAGACGGAAGCCACTCCTCAGTAAAAGGCACATGACAGCCCGCTTGGAGTTTCGCAAAGGCACCTAAAGGAGACTCAGACCATGAGAAACAAGATTCTCTGGTCTGATGAAACCAAGATTGAGCTTTTTGTCCTCAGGATCTCAGACTGGGGCAAAGGTTCACCTTCCAACAGGACAACGACCCTAAGCACACAGCCAAGACAGTGGCTTCGGGACATGTCTCTAAATGTCCTTGAGTGGCCCAGCCAGAGCCCGGACTTGAACCCGATCAAACATCTCTGGAGAGACCTGAAAATAGCTATGCAGCGACGCTCCCCATCCAACCTGACAGAGCTTGAGAGGATCTGCAGAGAAGAATGGGAGAAATTCCCAAATACAGGTGTGCCAAGCTTGTAGCGTCACACCCAAGAAGACTTGAGGCTGTAATCGCTGCCAACGGTGCTTCAACAAAGTACTGAGTAAAGGGTCTGAATACTTATGTAAATAAGAAAGACAAATCTTTCTTTAACCTGTCTCCTCCCCGTCATCTCCACTGGTTGAAGTGGATTAAACAAGAGACGTCAATAAGGGATCATAGCTTTCACCTGGTCAGTCTATGTCATGGAAAGAGCAGGTGTTCATAATGTTTTCTTCACTGTGTATAGTAGAGCATAAATTATTTTAAATGAATAAATAAGACACAAAGTAGAATTTCAAACAGACATACAGTACCAGTCAAAATGTCACGATCGTCGTAACTTTGAAGAAGAGTGGACCAAGGCGCAGCGTGAGAGAAATACATACTTCTTTATTATTAAGAAGATGAAAACGAAACGAAAACTATACGACCAAAACAAAACAACAAACAGACGACCGTGAAGCTATTCAAACAAATAGTGCTGACACTAAACACTACACATAGACAATTACCCACAATAACCTAATGCCTATGGCTGCCTTAAATATGGCTCCCAATCAGAGACAACAATAAACAGCTGTCTCTGATTGAGAACCAAACCAGGCAACCATAGACTTTCCTAAAACTCTATACTGAACACAACCCCATACACTCAACAAAACCCCCTATACAATACAACCACCCAAGACGAGACAAATACATACAAACATCCCCCCTGTCACACCCTGACCTAACCAAAATATTACAGAAAACAAAGAATACTAAGGCCAGGGCGTGACACAAAAGGTTGGACAGTTTGGACCAGTCAAAAGTTTTCTACGTTGTAAAATAATAGTGAAGACATCAAAACTATGAAATAACACATATGGAATCATGTAGTAACCAAAAAAGTTTTTAACAAATGAAAATATATTTTATATTTGAGATTCTTCAAAGTAACCACCCTTTTCCTTGACAGGTTTGCACGCTCTTGGTATTCTCTCAACCAGCTTCTTGAGCTAGTCACCTATAATGCATTTCAATTAACAGATCTGCCTTGTTAAAAGTTAATTTGTGGAATTTCTTTCCTTAATGCGTTTGAGCCAATCACTTGTGTTGTGACAAGGTAGGGTTGGTATACAGAAGATAGCTCTATTTGGTAAAATACCAAGTCCATATTATGGCAAGAACAGCTCAAATAAGCAAAGAGAGACGACAGTCCATCATTACTTTAAGACATTAAGTTTAATGTCCATCATTACATTTAAGACATCGGCCATGCCGATTAATCTGTCGACCTCTAGTACGTACGGTCATGTCGGGGTAGGTTCCTTGTTCCTTGTCAATCATTGGCTTATTGGTGAAATCAGCAGTCAGACAATATCTTTAAGTAAATCAATCAAACCTTTATTAATGCAATTGCAGACAGAAGTTCACAATGGAAACACAGCATGTATGTTTCAGAGTAGGTTCCCACCTAAGGGCGCAGCTGATATTATACATGTGATCATATCCTAGTTGTATGATCACCTACGTCAATGTATGTGTGTATCAATAAGCTGAGGTTACCTTATAAGGCAACCTAGTACAGTAGCTTCTCTGAATTAATTAGCATTGTCCACTGTCACACAAGATCAAAATGTCAAAACCAGACAGTGGTTACTTCTCTTTATTTAGTGTCGGTCTGACTCAGACCTAGCCTGCAAGCACACTCTTGCAACAGCCAGGGCTTAACCACAAAGACTAATATAGATAGCTTGTGCATGTATAGTGGCAGAGCTTTAGACACATAGCAACAGTATCTATTATAAGGCCTGCAGCAAAACATATGAATCTTAAGGTCCCTCCCTTAATAATGGGGAGGGTCTTTGGGACTACCCCCTACAGTCACCGTGGGGACGACGTCATCGATGCACTTATTGATGAAGCCAATGACTGATGTGGTGTACTCCTCATTGCCATCGGAGGAATCCCGGAACATATTCCAGTCTCCTGTAGCTTAGGATCTGTTTGCTCTGAGCAATTTTTTATTGGTCTAGTCACTGGTGCTTCCTGCTTTAATTTTTGCTTGTAAGCAGGAATCAGGAGGATAGAATTGTGGTCAGATTTGCCAAATGGAGGTCGAGGGAGAACTTTGTATGCGTCTCTGTGTGTGGAGTATAGGTGGTCCAGAGTTATTTTTCCTCTGGTTGCACATTTAGCATGCTGATAGGTATTTGGTCAAACAAATTTAAGTTTCCCTGCATTAAAGTCCCCGGTTACTAGGAGTGCCGCCTCTGGGTGAGCGTTTTCTTGTTTGCTTATGGTGGAATACAGCTCATTCAATGCTGTCTCAGTGCCAACCTCTGACTGTGGTGGTATGTAAACAGCTACAAAGAATACAGATGAAAACTCTCTCGGTAGGTAGTGTGGTCTACAGCTTATCATGAGATACTCTACCTCAGGCGAGCAATAGCTCGAGACTTCCTTAGATATCGTGCACCAACTGTTGCGTACAAAAATACATAGACCGCCGCCCCTTGTCTTACCAGACGCCACTGTTCTATCATGCCGGTACATCGTATAACCAGCCAGCTCTATGTTGTTGTCGTCGTTCAGCCACGACTCCGTGAAGCATAAGATGTTACAGTTTTTAATGTCCCGTTGGTAGTTTAATCTTCCGCGTAACTCGTCAATTTTATTGTCCAAAGATCGCACGTTTGCTGGCAGAATGGAGGGAAGTGGGGGTTTATTCGATCGCCTACGAATTCTCAGAAGGCAGCCGACCTTCTGCCCCTCTTTCTCCGCCTCCTCTTCACGCAGATCACGGGGATCGGGGCCTGTTCCCGAGGAAGCAGTGTATCCTTTGTGTCGACCTCGTCAGAGTCATGAAAGGAAAAATAGGATTCTGCTAATCTGTGGTGAGTAATCGCAGTCCTGATGTCTAGAAGTTATTTTCGGTCATAAGAGAAGGTAGAAAGAAAGAAAGAAGTGGAAAAAAGCATCAAAATATGGTTCAGTCTGTCAGGGGATGGAAATGGTGGTCTCGAGGAAAGAAGACAAAGAGAGGAGAGGTTGGACAATATGTAGACACTCTTAGGGGGGTTCTGATAACCAGAGGATAAAACATGTTTCACAAATATTTGTTCCAATACTACAGCATAAAGCCTACATTTGTAACTGGGGGGGGGGGGGGGGGGGTCTGGTGTTAGTTGCAATTAAATCAGTTAGTTGCAGTTAAGATCAGCTGCGCAGGGGAATCTTGCTCATATTTTTATTTTATTTTTACCAAGTGATCAGATGATGATAATAGTGGTCAATTTTCATTACAACGATGTTGTCTTTAAGCCAGTCAAGCGTTTTTTTCACCATCAATGTTGCTGTCTTAGAGACTAGTTTATGTTACAATGTGGTCAGTGTTCTGATGTGGCCCTGTTAAAATGGCTTGTTGTCATCTGCAAGTCATGTTTCTATTTTGTCTTTACAAGACTCATTTGGGCAACAATCATTTGAGATGTGAGCTTGTTTTAAAACAATATGTGTAACAGTGTTAGCTGTGTTGCCACTGCAGAACATGAATGCTATGTATCAATGCACTTGTATGATTGAGTAAGCTAGCATGCATAAACTAGACTTTAGTTAGAGTACAGTGTACATTACTGTATTCTAATTTAATGTGCTTTATTGTGCTAACTGTACTATACAAATTAAAAGACCATTTCTGTATTTAGGAGCCTAATCATATATATGCAATGTTATAGAAGGGTGAAGAAACATCACTAGGTTTTGAGTAACTTACCCGCAGCAGCAGTTGTCTTCCTGAGATGGAAATAGTAACAAAGGCTACAAAAACACACCAATACGTACTTTTACAAGCTGCAAAGTTCTCGTTATCATGGTGCAGGTCTGTAGAAATTAACATTTTGTCATTTGAAACTTTATCTGCAATGATCTGTGGCGGTAAGTTTTGCAGTCTTGAGACAATATCTGACATGCACGTGCAAACTTCCATGTTTGCGCATGAACGTGAAAAAGTTTCAAATTTCACCATTTTTGTTTCTACAACATCTACAGGCCTGCACCACGATAACAAGATCTTTGCAGCTGTAAAATGACGTGTGTTTTTTTTACCCTAACCAGTCAAAAGTTTGGACACACCCACTCATTCAATGCTTTTTCTTTATTTGTACTATTTTCTACATTGTAGAATAATAGTAAAGACATAAACTATGAGAACAGATGGAATCATGCAGTTAACAAAGTGTTAAACAAATCAAAAAATACTATATATTTTAGATTCTTCAAAGTAGCCACCCTTTGTCTTTGGTTACTACATGATTCCATGTGTGTTATTTCATAGTTTTGATGTCTTCACTATTATTCTAGGCTACAGCATTAACGGTCGGGGAGTTGAAAAGGAGAAGCACATATTTCCCTACTCTTGACAAACTAGGCCTACAACATATGAGTGGCCTGCTATTGTACTTTTCTGGACTGTCGAGAATAGACACAAACGGATCTAAAACATGACAGGCTGATGGCCTATACAGTTATTTCGGCATGAAACATAACAGGACGTGTGAGCAGCTTACATCACTGCAGTTTACAGCCTATGGACAGTAATTGTGTATTGATTTGATAACAACAATACTATCCTCAATCCACTGTGTTGTTGTAGCCCAGGTATAAGAATGTTCTGGTCTAAAAACGTAGGCTTAACCAATATACCACAGGCCGCAGCCTGGATGAACGCACAGGATGAATGCACTACAGATCTGCAATTTCATAACCTGTTCATTTATTTTTCTTCCACTTTGACAGGTAAATATTTAGCCTATAGCCCTAATATCTAGCCAATATTTAGCTTCCTACTTCGGCACACATCACTGGCCTCTCTTCCAGCTGTTCCCATGTTCAACAGACTAAAGGCTGTGCAAGCCTCTACGCAATAGGCCATTCCTCTTCTCCTGAAATTCCAGGAAAAGCTATAGGCTACAAAATCTATAGGACATGTATTTTTATAGTAGGTCTAATAGCCTATTCGTGTGATCACTTTTGGCATGTTAGGATAAGATTGCTGCTCTGATGCATTGTAAATAGTTGCACAGGACAGACAGAGATGAGCACATTGAAAAAGAATAACCAAAGGAATTGACAAGCATTATGACAAGCATTATGGAAATCACTTCAAACCACTTGAGGAATGAGGCAATGACATTTTGTAAAGATGCGCAGGCTAAACTGAGTTTTTTGTTGAATTGCTACATTTAAATACAAGTTACTATATTATTTTTCATTTTACCTACATGTACAGTGCCTTCGGGAAGTGTTCAGACCCCTGACTTTCCCCACATTTTTTTAGGTTACAGCCTTATTCTAAAATTGATTAGATCGTTATTTTTGTTCTCATCAATCTACACCCCATAATGCAGGTTTTCAGAAATGTTTGCAAATGTATAAAATAAAATAAATATCACATTTACATAAGTAATCAGACCCTTTACTCACTACTTTGTTTAATCACCGTTGGCAGCGAATACAGACTCAAGTCTTCTTGGGTATGATGCTACAAGTTTGGCACACCTGTATTTGGGGAGATTTTCCCCATTCTTCTCTGCAGATCCTCTCAAGCTCTGTCAAGTTGGATGGGGAGCGTTGCTGCACAGCTATTTTCAGGTCTCTCCAGAGATGTTCGATCGGGTTCAAGTCCGGGCTCATATAGAGATTATACTGTGTATTATCACCCAGAGATTATACTGTTTATTATCACCCAGAGACATATAGGAGATTATGCTGTGTATTATCACCCAGAGACATATCGGAGATTATACTGTGTATTATCACCCAGAGACAGAGATTAGACATATAGAGATTATACTGTGTATATCACCCAGAGACATATAGGAAATTATGCTGTGTATTATCACCCAGAGATTATACTGTTTATTATCACCCAGAGACGTATAGGAGATTATACTGTGTATTTTCACCCAGAGACACATAGAGATTATACAGTGTATTATCACCTAGCGACATAGACATATAGGAAATTATGCTCTGTATTATCACCCAGAGACATATAAGAAATTATGCTGTGTATTATCACCCAGAGACATAGAGATTATACTGTGTATTATCACCCAGCAACATAGAGATTATACTGTGTATTATCACCCAGAGACACATAGAGATTATACTGTGTATTATCACCCAGCGACATAGACATATAGGAAATTATGCTGTGTATTATCACCCAGAGACATACAGGAAATTATGCTGTGTATTATCACCCAGAGACATATAGGAAATTATGCTGTGTATTATCACCCAGAGACATATAGGAAATTATGCTGTGTATTATCACCCAGAGACATATAGGAGATTATACTGTGTATTATCACCCAGAGACATATAGGAAATTATGCTGTGTATTATCACCCAGAGACATTGAAATTATACTCTGTATTATCACCCAGAGACATATAGGAGATTATACTGTGTATTATCACCCAGAGACATAGAGAGTATACTGGGTATCATCATTGACATTGGGTTCCTTTGACGAGGAAGAATGTTCCGGTAGCGACTCCCAGCAGCCCCAGAGTCAGACCCAGTCCACAGAAAACAGCAGGACCAACACTGGGACGGGGGGGCACCTCGAACTCTGTGGGAAGATATTTCTCTCTTTAAAACATGTTTTACTACAAAGATTTCAGTCAAATGTAAATGTAACACTATTTTACATAAATATTTAATCACCCCATGTCCTGGTTAGAGGTTCATCTAGGGCCGTGTGATCCACAATACAGGTGTAGATGTCTCCCTCTTGTGGTTCAAAGGTCAGAGTGGAGAAATGGTAGAAAGTGTAATCACTGTTGGTTGCATATTGACCCGCTTTAACCCCCTTGGGGACGTTCTCATTATTCTTGGTCCATTTGACTTGGACAGGCGGAGGAAAGAAATGATTGACGAAGCAGACGAGAGAGTTGTTTATTCCCAGGTTCACTTCTTCCTTGGCATACAATTTGATCTCAGGAGGAACTGTGGTTGAAAAATACAATACTATTAAGGGTTCTATCTAACTAGCTATCTCCAAAAGTGGTCATTAGCTATGACTGCATGTTGGCTTGGCAGTCCATTCAGACCAGCAGCTAGCCGCAAGATTCATTTGAACAGGTTCCCTTTTAGTGATTGTATTGACCATCCACCACAACATACCTGATGGTCTTACTAGCAAGAGGTGGATGGCATTTAGTTTCAAGTAGTCCAATCTGACAAGTCTTTTACATTCATTTTCATCCTTAAATTATTTTTGCTGTAAAAATGTGTCAGAATACAATTTGAAATTATTTTGAAATACTCCCAAAGTCCCAAATGTTTAAACTCTGCCCACCTCGTACCAGGCAAGCTAAAGCCATTTCAAATAGAATTTGAACCCAGGTCTAGAAAAAAATATAAACAAAAATACTGTACCTTTAGCGTCTGGGGTTTCAAGGCTGAAGAGTTTAATGTCATTGTTAAGATCTGCTCTTCGGCTCTCTGCAACTCTGACGCAAATCGAACAAGCTACATAATTTCCCCATTCTGGGAACATTAACACTTCTTCTTTGTTGTTTAAATATACATGGAGATATTCATTACCGTCTGCTACAATGGTCATGTTAAATTCCTCCGTTTCAGAACGTGCGTTTATGACATTGAATACATGTTGCGCTGTGAAGGAAGAGGGTAGAATTCATCAACATGAATTATGTTATAACCAACCATACTATCATTGTAATGCAACAAATAAAGAAAATGTTATATTTTTGCTTGGAAGTTTTTTTACTTATAATAAATCTTAAAACAAAACTAGTATTATCAAAACATGTTCTACACACAAGTATTTCAATTACACACCGTAATGGTGGTTTTTATGACATGTATTGTGTTGCACTACATTATAAATAGCTGAGGAACGTGCAACTCTGTAAGATAACAGTTGCACATTCCTCAGTTACTGTACATTATAAGGAACCATGTGCAATCTCAGGTTAGTGCCTCGTGGCTTGCCTGTCAATCTGTTCTTACCTTGTCCTTGTGTAGAACTCAAACTGAAAAGCAGAATCATAAACACAAGAGCCATCATCATACCATCTATTCACGATGACTGCTGTGTTTGAGTGTTCAATCTAAAAGGGACATACAACTAAATCATAACTTCCTCCTCACTCCTCTAGCTTCTCTCATATGTTGCACCAATTAAAAATCTGTATGCTGTTTCTAGGCAGACAAGTTTGTGTCAAAATTGTTTTCCACCCAGGTTTTGACTGTGGTCAAAAACCTATTTGGAATTAGAGTCAACATATTCAACATACAGTCATTATTATTTGCCCCAAAAATATATACTGTGAATACAATGAGTGTACAAAACATTAAGAACACCTGCTCTTTCCATGAAACAGACTGACCAGGTTAATCCAGGTGAAGATATGATCCCTTATTGATGTCACTTGTTAAATCCACTTCAATCAGTGTAGATGAAGGGGAGGAGACAGGTTAAATAAGGATTTCTAAGTTTTGAGACAGTTGAGACATGAATTGTGTATGTGTGCCATTCAGAAGGTGAATGGGCAACATAAAATATTCAAGTGCCTTTGAACGGGGTATGGTAGTAGGTACCAGGCGCACCAGTTTGAGTGTGTCAAGAACTGCAACACTGCTGGGTTTTTCAGCAGTTTCCTGTGTGTATCAAGAATGGGGGGCGGAGGGGGTCATACCATGGATCATTTAGCTAATTCATTTAGAATTTTAGGACCCCTTTAGGTATAAAAGAAATGCATACACTACCGGTCAAAAGTTTTAGAACACATTCAAGGGTTTTTCTTTATTTTTACTATGTTCTACATTGTAGAATAATAGTGAAGACATCAAAACTATGAAATAACACATATGGAATCATGTAGTAACCAAAAAAGGTGTTAAACAAATCAACATATATTTTATATTTGAGATTCTTCAAATAGCCGCCCTTTGCCTTGATGACAGCTTTAAACCTGGCCCCTTCCATTTTTGCAGTAATGCTGCAATTAGTTGGTTGTAATTTTGGGAAGAGCAGACATTTCCATATATTTTTGATAGCTGCATGTATGACAACTCCACCAGTCCTATTTATGATAGAATTTACAAAGAATATACATTTTTTGGTACTTTTTTGTTGCTGAAATTAGTATATTTGAGTTTTGTTTTTTATTCCCCTTTTTCTCCCCAATTTCATGGTATCCAATTAGTAGTTAGTCTTGTCTCATCACTGCAACTCCCGTACGAAGGTCGAGAGCCAGGCGTCCTCCGAAACACAACCCAACCAAGGCTCAGTGCTTCTTGACACAATCCCCACTTAACCCGGAAGCCAGCCGCACCAATGCAGGAAACACCGTACACCTGTCGATCGAAAGTGGACAACCTTGTTTTACTCCTCTTGACAGTTTAATACTTACTGAGAAGTAGCCATTATTTAAAAAAATTATTTGATGGTCCTGTCAACACTTTTTTAAACGTTGGTTGAATACAATTACAGTGAAATGGTTGAATTACAGTGAAATGCTTACTTACAGGCTCTAACCAATAGTGCGAAAAAAAGGTGTGTGTGTGTGTGTGTGTGTGTGTGTGTGTGTGTGTGTGTGTTTAAACAGAAATATAATTTACATAAGTATTCAGACCCTTTACTCAGTACTTTGTTGAAGCACCTTTGGCAGCGATTACAGCCTCTTGGGTATGATGCTATAAGCTTCCTCACAAGCTCTGTCAGGTTGGATGGGGAGCGTTACTGCATAGCTATTTTCATCAAGGATCTCTGCACTTTGCTACGTTCATCTTTCCCTTGATCCTGACTAGTCTCCCAGTCCCTGCCGCTGAAAAACACCCCCACGGCATGGTGTTGCCACAACCATGCTTCACCGTAGGGATGGTGCCAGGTTTCCTCCAGGCGTGATGCTTGGCATTCAGGCCAAAGAGTTCAATCTTGGTTTCATCAGACCAGAGAATCTTGTTTCTCATGGTCTGAGAGTCCTTTAGGTGCCCTTTGGCAAACTCCAAGCAGGCTGTCATGTGCCTTTTAATGAGGAGTGGCTTCCGTCTGGCCACTCTGCCATAAAGGCCTGATTGGTGGAGTGCTGCAGAGATGGTTATCCTTCTGGAAGGTTTTCCCATCTCCACAGAGGAACTCTGGAGCTCTGTCAGATGTTAAGGAGAGATGCTGCAGACATTTTTTTGGAACCCTTCCCCAGATCTGTGCCTCGCCACAATCCTGTCTCGGAGCTCTACGGACAATTCCTTCGACCTCATGGCTTGGTTTTTGCTCTGACATTTTTTTGCATTGTCAACTTTGTGACCTTATATAGACAGGTGTGTGCCTTTCCAAATCAATTGAATTTACCGCAGGTGGACTCGAAGTTGTAAAAACATCTCAAAGATGATCAATGGAAACAGGATGCACCTGAGCTCAATTTCAAGTCTCATAGCAAAGGGTCTGAATACTTATGTAAATAAAATATTTCTGTTTTTTTGTTTTGTTTATACATTTGCAAAAATTTCAATGATTTTTTTTTGCTTTGTCATTATGGGGTATTGTGTGTAGATTGATGAGGGGGGGGGACTATTCAATCAATTTTAGAAAACCCTGTAACATAACAAATGTGTATAGGGGTCTGAATAGTTTCTGAATGGACTATCTGCTCTTAGAAAAATAGTGCATTCTCCACTGCTATTTTTGTTGCCAGTTAATCATTGATTTAATTGACTTATTTCAGCAATTTGATTTTTTACATTTTTTATAGTAGTCTAATGTTGGTGGGGCATATTATTCTGTTTTAATGTTACCCCTGAATCACTTTGATAAATATAATAGTTATTCTTGAATATACACTGCTCAAAAAAATAAAGGGAACACTTAAACAACACAATGTAACTCCAAGTCAATCACACTTCTGTGAAATCAAACTGTCCACTTAGGAAGCAACACTGATTGACAATAAATTTCACATGCTGTTGTGCAAATGGAATAGACAACAGGTTGAAATTATAGGCAATTAGCAAGACACCCCCAATAAAGGAGTGGTTCTGCAGGTGGTGACCACAGACCACTTCTCAGTTCCTATGCTTCCTGGCTGATGTTTTGGTCACTTTTGAATGCTGGCGGTGCTTTCACTCTAGTGGTAGCATGAGACGGAGTCTACAACCCACACAAGTGGCTCAGGTAGTGCAGCTCATCCAGGATGGCACATCAATGCGAGCTGTGGCAAGAAGGTTTGCTGTGTCTGTCAGCGTAGTGTCCAGAGCATGGAGGCGCTACCAGGAGACAGGCCAGTAGACGTGGAGGAGGCCGTAGGAGGGCAACAACCCAGCAGCAGGACCACTACCTCCGCCTTTGTGCAAGGGGGAGCACTGCCAGAGCCCTGCAAAATGACCTCCAGCAGGCCACAAATGTGCATGTGTCTGCTCAAACAGTCAGAAACAGACTCCATGAGGGTGGTATGAGGGCCCAAAGTCCACAGGTGGGGGTTGTGCTTACAGCCCAACACCGTGCAGGACGTTTGGCATTTGCCAGAGAACACCAAGATTGGCAAATTCGCCACTGGCGCCCTGTGCTCTTCACAGATGAAAGCAGGTTCACACTGAGCACGTGACAGACGTGACAGAGTCTGGAGACGCCGTGGAGAACGTTCTGCTGCCTGCAACATCCTCCAGCATGACCGGTTTGGCGGTGGGTCAGTCATGGTGTGGGGTGGCATTTCTTTGGGGGGCCGCACAGCCCTCCATGTGCTCGCCAGAGGTAGCCTGACTGCCATTAGGTACCGAGATGAGATCCTCAGACCCCTTGTGAGACCATATGCTGGTGCGGTTGGCCCTGGGTTCCTCCTAATGCAAGACAATGCTAGACCTCATGTGGCTGGAGTGTGTCAGCAGTTCCTGCAAGAGGAAGGCATTGATGCTATGGACTGGCCCGCCCGTTCCCCAGACCTGAATCCAATTGAGCACATCTGGGACATCATGTCTCGCTCCATCCACCAACGCCACGTTGCACCACAGACTATCCAGGAGTTGGCGGATGCTTTAGTCCAGGTCTGGGAGGAGATCCCTCAGGAGACCATCCGCCACCTCATCAGGAGCATGCCCAGGCATTGTAGGGAGGTCATACAGGCACGTGGAGGCCACACACACTATTGAGCCTCATTTTGACTTGTTTTAAGGACATTACATCAAAGTTGGATCAGCCTGTAGTGTGGTTTTCCACTTTAATTTTGAGTGTGACTCCAAATCCAGACCTCCATGGGTTGATAAATTTGATTTCCATTGATAATTTTTGTGTGATTTTGTTGTCAGCACATTCAACTATGTAAAGAAAAAAGTATTTAATAAGAATATTTCATTCATTCAGATCTAGGATGTGTTATTTTAGTGTTCCCTTTATTTTTTTGAGCAGTGTATTATACTAAGCTGTAGGAGTACAGGTCAAATCAGTCATTGACACAGACATGGTGGCGTAGCAGGAAGACATGCCATACCATAAAGCAAGAGGTTGGAGTTCAAATCCCAGATGAGGACATGTTGAATAATAATTACTGTATAAATATACAGTACATACACTATGTAATCATTTATGTCATATGTACATTGAAAACGGCGACGTTATTTCGTGATGTTCTGGGGACATCCTTATTTTTGTTTGATGGGCGGCATCATTTGAACATTTGAATGCACGTGTGCAGAGTTATGTGAACATGTGAATTATCATCACATGTGAATCACATGGAGGTTTCACGATTTCACATGAAATTTCACATGTGAAATATGCGCAAATCATGTGATTTTCAACATGTGAAATCATGTGGGTTTTTTTTATAAGGGTAACTGCACATTCTTGTAGGATAACAATCAATATGTGGTGGTGCAAGTATACAGGTGAATTCCATGTTTTTTCTCTCCAGATGTACACTTTGTCACCACCCTCGAACTTTGTTATTACAGAGGGGAAGATCCACAACATGTGAGTTCATCATCAGAATCTATTCAACATGGTGACGGTTGTGTAATACAACAGTGCTTTCAACAGATACACTGGATATATAGTTGGAATATATCATGCTGAGATACAGAACAAAGATCTGTTTTTCTACTGCAAAAATGATGGTGAACTCGTCTACAAAGCTGGATTTAATAAAACAGGCAAGCACCCATAGAGGACAGTAGTGAAAATAAAATAAATGTGCTTCAGGCAAAATGTATTTTACATCATGTGTGTTTTATGGCATATAAAATATTCTGCAAAGCACTATTTGGTTGACTCTAACATGAGTGAGGTTTGTATTTGACAAGTCAGGGAACTTCCAGAAAGAAACCTGTCTGTGCAGTTCTTATCTAACTTGTACCATCCCAGGGTGGAATCTTGCTGAGTTTGTTTTGAGGAAGTGAAAGAGAACTAGCTTGGGTATCAGTCTGACACAACACAAGGCATCTCAATTGACCCTGTCTAAAAGTACACTTACTAAAGCTTATAGGTGAAACGCATTGAAATACAAGAGACCTGGCCAGTATGAATCTGTCCAACCTTATTGGACATTTACAATACCAGTCAAAAGTTAGGACACACCTACTTATTAAAAAAAAATATATATCTCACTATTTTCTACATTGTAGAATAATAGTGAAGACATCAACTTCAACTTTTCATCTACTTTGAAAAATCTCAAATCTCAAATATATTTTGATTTGTTTAACACTTTTTTGGTTATGTGGAAGGACCACCAGAGGGCAGGCTGGTCCCACGGATAGTAGCCCAGCCCAGCATGTGAGTCAAGGTGATCAGAGGCAATTATGCACAGCTGATGGTACTAATGACCTATTCTCTTTCCCCAACAAGAGAGCGGAGGGAACCGGCAGTAAGGGGGACTGGAGAAAGAAAAGAGTGTTTGCTTCTCCAAATGAGAGGACATACCTTTCGGAAGGGAGAAGAAGAGGACAAACTACCTCTGGGGAATAGCCACCACGGATCCGGCCCACCACCCGAAGGGAGCTCTCCATGAACGGATCGTTAAGGCGGTGACACACCTGTGATTTATGTTATAGTTTAAAGATACTCACCTTGTGTTCCTTGTTCTTGTAAAGAAGATTGTGTTTTCTTTGGGAGATCATTCTTGATTGTCTTGGAGTTTTTGAGAAGAAAAAAATACCTCAATAGAGAACTTTGTTAAATTAAGAAAACCTGCTCCTGACTCGTTTATTCCACCTTCTCGCTTTAGAGCAACCTCAAAGTACTTGGTCTACTCACAGTTACTACATGATTCCATGTGTTGTTTCATAGTTTTGATGTCTTCACTATTATTATACAATGTAGGAAATAGTAAAAAATAAAGAGAAATCCTTGAATGAGTAGCTGTGTCCAAACTTTGGACTAGTACTGTACATGTGCATTAGTAAAACGGTAGAAAACAGAATAAGTGTTTTATGATATTTTCCCCTCGCAGTTGAGCCCTCCGTTCATCTGAGGTCCATGACACCCCTCCAAGTTGACGTGCAGCGCCTACAAGTTCAACCCCAAACAGATCAGGGTGACCTGGTGGAGGGACGGACAGGAAGTGACCTCAGATGCAACTTCCCCTGAGGACTTGGCCAATGGCAACGGGTACCACCAGATCCACGCCTACCTGGAGTACACGCCCATACCTTTAGAGAGGATCTCCTGTATGGTGAAGCACGCCAGCTTCACTGAACCAAAGAGCCTACACTGGGGTAAGGGAACGAGGGTGTAAGGGAACGAGGGTGTAAGGGAACGAGGATGTAATGGCACAAGGAATTAAGGGAATGAAGAGATGAGGAAACAAGTAGCCACACTGAGTTTGACAGGAATTTACTGGTTTAACAAACTGAGTGATACTGGAATGGCTTAGGGAAGGGGGTGAACAAGGAGATAAAGAAGTGGGGAATCAAAGAGCTCATATTAATTTGGTTCACCATTTCAGACATACTTTTATTTAATCCCAAACACAACTTGATGCATTATTTAAGTGTGGTTATATGCATGTTAGAGATGTGTTTGTTTTGTGACTAACTTGAGCCATTCTAACTCAGTCTGAGAGGAGTAAGATAGCCGCCTGGGCTGGTGCTGGGGGTGGTCTTTGGTGCAGTTGGTCTCGATTACTACAACAGGAGGAAAACCACTTGTGGTGAGACATACAAGAATCTATCAAAGATATTATAGTTCACTGGTGGTGAGACATACAATCCTCTGAGATATTACATTCAGAGGCCTACCTTTTGACCCACAATAGCCTCACAATGACCATGGCACTAAGTTTACCTGTGATAAGTGTGTAACTTTTTACAATGCCTTCGTTAAGCTAAGCCCAGACCAGGTGGATAGGTTGACGCATGAAACACAGATGCAGAGCGCCTCCCAGCTGTGGCACAATGCAAGAATGCTGCGCATCACCGCCAGCACAGCACAAAAAGTTCCCAGACGCAGTACAACAAACCCAGAAAAATTCTTAAATGAACACTTGCTCCTGGCTTTTAGAGGGAATTCTGCCACTTGGTACTGCAACAAGGACAAAGGCATACAACTGATGGACGGCAGAGGATTTGCTGTGGAGAGAAAAGGCCTGGTGGTGCATCCTGGCCATCCCTGGTCGGCAGCTGGGATTCTGGATTCTGGAAGTGAAATGTGACCTGAGGCTCCAAATCAAATTTTATTGGTCACATACACGTGTTTAGCAGATGTTATTGCGGGTGTATCGAAATGCTTGTGCTTCTAGTTCCGACAGTGCAGCAATATCTAACAAGTAATATCTTAACAATTTCACAACATATACCTAATACACACAAATATAGTAAAGGAATGGAATTAAGAATATATAAATACTTGGACGTGCAATGTCAGAGCGGCATAGACTAAGATACAGTAGAATAGAATACAGTATATACATATGAGATGAGTAATGCAAGGTATGTAAACATTATTAAAGTGACATTATTAAAGTGACCACATCACTTAAGGAGTCTTTGACCCAGTCACGTGGTGACGTCAAGTCACATGGTGACAACAAACAGTTTGTCATCCTTCCAAATGGGCCAAGTGGATATTACCTCCAGGTCCAGTTGTCCATGTTCTGTTTGGTCATCTGGACACCTACAGAAGACCTGGACATCCCTTTAATGCAGACTATACACAGGGTCATGTGACACGGTTACATTTTTACTTTCTGCACATGCTCGCCAGAATTGTAGATGACTTTGTGGCCAGTAAACTTAAGGTCTGCAGCAAGTACAGCGAGTTAGTAAAGATGCCAGTGAACTAGATAAAGATATGTTCCGCATAGCGTCGGACAATAACATTGATGAATACGCTGATTCGGTGAGCGAGTTTATTAGCAAGTGCATCGATGATGTTGTACCCACAGCGTCTATTAAAGCATTCCCAAACCAGAAATCGTGGATTGATGGCAGCATTTTCGCAAAACTGAAAGCGCGAACCACTGCTTTTAATCAGGGCAAGGTGACCGGAAACATGACTGAATACAAACAGTGTAGCTATTCCCTCCACATGGCAATCAAACAAGTTAAGCGTCAGTATAGAGACAAAGTAGAGTCGCAATTCAACGGCTCAGACACGAGAGGTATGTGGCAGGGTCTACAGTCAATCACGGACTACAAAAGGAAAACCAGCCCCGTCGCGGACCACAATGTCTTGCTCCCAGACAAACTAAACAACTTCTTTGCTCGCTTTGAGGACAATACAGTGCCAATGACACGGCCCGCTACTAAAACCTGCGGGGTTTTGAGTAAAACATTTAAACGTGTCAACCCTCGCAAGGCTGCCGGCCCAGACGGCAGGGAACTAGAAGCACAAGCATTTCGCTACACTCGCATTAACATCTGCTAACCATGTGTATGTGACAAATAAAATTTGATTTGATAAAGAGGAGATGGGGGAGGGGTATAAACTAGATAAAAGGGGAGGGGCATAAACAAGATAAAGAGGAGATGGGGGTGGGGCATAATGTTAAGAGTAGGTAAATTCATCAAATTTCTCAGAAGTCTATGAACTCACAAACTGGTAGGGATAAATGATCGTGTGATATTATGTTTTATAAAAGGGTGATAACTGCCACCAAATCATCTCATGTATTGAGAGAGGAGTTATGCTGTATTCATTATGAAAATGGAGTTCACATTATCTTGACTGAAACCAATAACGTAGTCGACTCTGTAATCATTTTGTCATGCCCATTACCAACCTTTTTGCTTATGTTGCCTAATCATTTTGGTTATGTTATGTCACTACTGCAACAAAATATGAATTAAAAAAGTAGGTTATCATCTGTCAGTGTTAAATATACTACCAAGTTGTACATCATTTGTTCGGAGTCACTGTATTTCATGTTTTCAAATAAAACTTCAGTTACATTGAACAATACATTGCAGTTAATGAGGCTACTAGTACACGTGGTTTCACAACACACGACCTTCTGCCCGTTGTAAACTAACCCATCTTTTGTTATTCTTCATTATTACAAAAATGCCATCTAGTGGCATGAGGATGCAACATTGGAGATGAAGTCTTCGTGGTTTCTTTAATTTGAGATTTCGCAACCACAATTGCTTGTCTTCTTCCGCAGTTGGTAGACGATGGAATGTGTACCATGGTGGACGTGCATTCTGACCTTTTTAATGGTGTATTAGCTTTAACCACAAACGTCATTAGCTTTAACCACACAAAATAACGTTAACAACGAAGGTAAAATGTACTATTTAACTAGCGATTAAGTTAGCTAGCTAACTCCGGGAGCAAACATCTGCAATAAGAAGTCTACTTCAAACTGGAAACTGTTCAGAATATTGTGGATTGAGATTCCTGCACATTCTGGAGTCTACATTATTTTTGATTGTGCATCCTCAAGCCACTAGATGGCACTTTTGTAATAATGAAGAATAACAAAAGATGGGTTAGTTTACAACGGGCAGAAAGCTGTGTGTTGTGATTCTGGATGGCCAGATAACTAGCAACAATGACAAGAAGCTGCCTTGTGGCTCTTTTCAGCTCGTTATCTAACCAGCAACTGTAATGATGTATTTGAGAGACAACAAGTGCTCATTGTGCAAATGTATTTATCTTTTCAATAAACATTGGAGATGAAATCTAGTTTCCATGTTGTCAACAATCTAAGACAACACAGGGGGTGTTTTGCCCCATAGTTGCGCAAGCATCAGTTTTGTTGCTAAACAACCAACCTTATAATTTGCGGCGTAAAACAGATGTATACTGGACCCCCTAACAACATACCACTTCGATACAGCTACGACTAGAAGTGACTTTTCGTAACAGGTGCAGACATCGCTGGGGGAAGTAGTTTGGGGGCGTCATATTTCCGTTAGGGAACGCCTACTCTGTGAAGTGCACGTGTGCAATAACTCAATTCGCCTTTGTGTAACGGATGTGAAATGGCTAGCTAGTTAGCGGGTACGCGCTAGTAGCATTTCAATCAGTTACGTCGCTTGCTCTGAGACTTTAAGTAGGGTTGCCCCTTGCTCTGCAAGGGCCGTGGCCTTTGTGGAGCGATGGGTAACGACGCTTCGTGGGTGTCAGTTGCTGATGTGTGCAGAAGGTCCCTGGTTCGCGCCCGGGTCGGGGCGAGGGGACGACGTAAAGTTATACTGTTACATTTGCACTCCTTCTAAACAATGCCATATTTGGAAACTTTGAAAATCGTAAAGTCTACAAAACTTAGTCCACTCTGTTCGTAACAGTTTATAGTATTGGGAACAGAAAAGTGTATTGAGATCAAATGTTTAATCGATGAGAAGATTTGCAGAATGTCTGCAATTCCATCTTCTCCCATCTCATTCCATCTTCTCCCATTGCCGGCAACTGGGCTTCCTCTCACTACCATATTTGGTAGTGAGTGGAAACGCCAAGCGGATGCCTCACATTTATACACCCAGTGAAATGTCTGTTCAAATGTCAGATGTGTTCAGACTGACATGGCTACTCTAGTTGTCATGGTAATGGCAGGTGTGTGCAGGGGCATATTGGTTGGTGATGGTGGTGATTGGTTGGTTGGTGGTGATTGGTGGTGGTGCCCATTCTTCCTCTCAATCAGAAGTTGTTTTGTAGCATGCAGTCTACCCCAGATGCTTTTAATGTTCGATATGAAAGTCTACCCCAGATGCTTTTAATGTTCGATATGAAAGTCTACCCCAGTTGCTTTGAATGTTTGAAATCTTAGTGTAAGGACACTTTTAAAGCCTCAAAGGGTAAGACGATCCAACTTTCAAAAATAGTCCTTTTTGGCTAGCCACAGCATTCAACTAGCTAGCTATGTAGCTGTTTAGCTTTCACATTCAAGCGTTCAAACAATGAACAAACTTGTGAGCTACCAGATGTTCTTGTCAAACTGTCAAGTGAGTAGCTAGCAAGCAACAATATATGCTAAATCACAGTCTAGAAACCACTTAAGGGCATTTGACCTTTCAAACAAGTCACATGGCCAGGAATCAGATTTATGTGATTTCAAAATGTGGCTTGAAATATCTGATTCCATGTGCTTTTTGTCTGTGCAGACTACAGGAAAAATATCAGATTTGACTCAACTATATACATTATTTTTTTGTATTTGAGTCAAACTTCAAACTGCCACTCTGGCGTTGCAGTTGGGTTGGACATAAAACTAGAAAACATTTATTTGACAGGTATAAAATCTGTTCTTCGTTTGCGTTGACTTTGACATGATTAAGATTTGACATATCAAAGATATTTAATTTGGGGCTTTCTGCAGAGGCCAAAGCGAATCGGATGACGATCTGATTTCCGGTCAGTTTTGCTCTTACTTGCAAAACAGTACTTGGTTATGATTTGAGCAAGATACATTGATCCCAGATCTGCGTTTACCGGTAACTTCCGTGTGCTGGCGACCACGTGTCGGTGCGCTGACCAATGGCAACGCTACTAGCTATAGCTGAACGAAGCCATGTGAGGATCTGTAAAATGGCGGCGCAGTGGCGTGGAAAAGATCAGCTTATAATCACCGGCAACACGGACTTTCTGACCACAAACACATTCAATGAGGTACGGCTTTAATACAGAATTTTTCTGCATACATGTGGCCAAATAAAAGTTACTTGTACCACTTGGCTTTGACTATTTTTCGTGTTTGAAAAAGGCAAACCAGCACGCGGTGCCTACACGTGGATGTGAACGGCTAGTAGTAGCTAACGTTAGCTGCGAGTCGCATGGTGGCATGGGAAAATAACTGCTGGTGACACAAGTATTCAACTATAATGTCTCCATTATTTCACGATTTAGTTCGGCATAAAACAATTTCATTGGCTTTCTGCAAAGTAATACCTGTCTAAGTTGCAGTGACAGTAAATTTAATGTACTATAATTATGTAAGGAGTCAGCCAAGTTTCTTCTCTACTCGGAAAAGGCGATGTTCTGTCTGCTGCTAACGTTTATAGTTGCTGGACACCTAAAGACTGGTCGTGTTGGGTATGCGGAAGCTGGCAACAATGAATTGTCGTTTGGCGTCAATCAAAAGCAAATGATAAGATTCGATTGAGTTTATTCTGCATTCACGTGGCTGCCGATATGCATATTTAGCAAAGTAGTGGAACGTACACACTCACTGTCCCATATATATTCAGACAGGGACACGTTACTTTTGTAATGTAACTGTTACCTATGTCAACCATGGGCTCATACAGAGGTACATCTAATTCCGCTACAATGCACCCTTATTTTACTAGTTTTTATATCATTGTATTTCAATTGCCTTTGCGTACCACCCATTTCAGTAAATATTCTCCATATATCATTAACACCTGTCAACACTGGTCTCACACCCAGGGTCTTGTTTTGCTGAACTAGCTATAGCCGCTCTACTCTTGTGGGAAACGTTCATGATAAACAGAGTTGTAGCTAGTGTGATTGTATAGGCCTAACATTGACGTTAATAGGAGTGAGTGTCAGGCACCTAGTAGCCTACAATGGCCTATTTCAACGCTGTCCACGTCTTTATACTACTGTACTATCCCCGCTCAATTAAAATAATTTATATTTCCTGAGAGGTAATGAGGGATTAGTACATAGGGACCCAATGGGCTCTGGTCCAAAGTAGTGTACTATATAAGGAATAGGGTGCCATTTGGAACGGGCTCAATAATAAATAAAGGCTAAATAAAAAATAACGTTACGCGACGCTTTTCTGTTTTCCCCAGTCTGAACATTTTACAACGCTCCCATTGTTACTGTTCGCTGTCGGATCTCATCTCCCACACACTTATTGGTTGGGTGACACTGAGAAAAGAACACTGACTGGAAACTCTCCCAAATGGCACCCTACTCCCTATAGTGCACTACTTTTGACCAGAGAATGGGCCTTGGTCAAAAGTAGTGCACTGCACTTCATATGTAATAGGATGCCATATGGGATGCAGCTTGTGACTATCACATTTCTCAAGATCCATTTGGATCTATAAGCCCTGGTCATAAGTAGTGCACTGCATTTGGGAATAGGGTGTAGGGACGTAGGCCCATAATCATATTATAGACAGACAGTGTCCCAGCAACAACCACCACCACACCCAGGGAGGGGCCTGTTGTTGTCAAGGAGTGAGAGTGCGGACTAGTGTGCTATGGGCTAACTCACTTTTTATGACAAGACAACGCATGTCCTTATGATGCGAGACACTTTGTGCTGCTGTTTTTACACCTCGTTGGATAAATTAAACTGAAGTGTGGGAATGACTGTCTGAACATTTCCCTCCTCCGCCACAGGGCTCCTCAACAGTCTGAAAACATGCACACACACTCATTCTGATGGGAGGAAGCATACAAACGCAGCCTCAACAAACACTAATGACTAGCAGCTTGTTTTATCGTATTCAGACTGCCCTTTGAGTTATGTTGCTCAAGTGTCTTAGTAGAAATGTGTTAACTTTCTCAATCTTTCCTTAATTCCCCCCATCCTTCCTCTTTGCCACTTTCTGTAAATACATTAAAGAAGAACGTCAGAAGGGAGGGACCTTTGGACCTTCTCCTCCAATACGGTTGGGAAAGAGACGAGGAGATGGGATGCGGGGAATCACAAAAAGACTTATGATCGAGCAACTGTTTCTGTAGGCTGCGTTTACACAGGAGGCCCAATTCAGATATTTTTGCTTGCTCTTTTGACCAATCAGATCAGATCTTTTTCCAATATTTGGGCAGCCTATTTGCCTGACTCGTGATTGAACTTGTTCTCCCTTTCTGATCTTGTTGCTTGTTACAGGCTGTCCTGGGTAAAGGGGAAGTCAGTGATCTGGAAATGGACACTCACTCCTGCCTGGACCCTTCCATCCTGGCTATGTTTGAAGACTCCGCCGTAGCTGCAGAGGTCAGTATCAGGACACAATGTTGGCCAACATTCAGATATACTGGGGTGTATTCATTACGCTGATTCTGTCGTAAAACGTTTCTTAAAAGAAGGCAAACGAAACGGGGAGGGAACTACCTGAATTTGTCCAATAGAAACTCTAACTTTGTTCTTTGCTACCGTTTGGGTCTTAAACGGTTTCCGTAATGAATACGCCCCTGATGTAGACCCTGTTCCCATCCGAGACAGGTTCTACATCTTATCAAACAAATTCTGATTTTTTAGAATCTTCAAATGGGTCTAGAGTAGAACCTTTTAGTGTCAACTAAGGGCCTTTTACACTATTAGAATAGCTCTTTCATGTCGTTATTATGAGTTGGGACAGCCTGCGGGACCTAAAACTGAGTAAATATCAACACGCAGCGTTAACTAAGGAATATCATGTTTCCAAGTGGGGTCCCCTGCATTGTGTCCATTTGGAGTCGTGTGCAGAAAAAGTACGGGTTTACAGTAACTTGTCCAATTAGAAACAGAAATGAGAGATGCCAGTTGTATTATTTTTAATTAATTCAATTTATTTCAGAAATGAATGACATTTGTTTTTCAGACTAGGAGCAGACTGGATGAGGAGAGTGAGTCCACGTTGTTGACAGCTCTAACAGAGATACTGGACAGTGTTGACGATGAGACCCTGTCTCCCTTTGACACCCTGCCTGACACTGGGCTCTTCTCTGACCAGAGGCTACGGGACAACTCACCGGTGGGTAAAACCAAGTGTGGGTCTGTGTGTGTGATTCAGAGTAACCAGCAGTCCTACTCTGAGACGCTGTGTGAATACAGTCCCAGGTGTTGTTGATTTGATGACAATCAGGGGTACTGCTTTTATTTTGGTTTTATCTGGAAGTCATGGTGAAAATGGTGTCTGTGGGAGGAAGTGATTGTTGTTTTGTAATTACTGTATTTCTCCTGTTTGGTGTGTTTCTCCAGTTGAGGCGGCTGCTGAGTTTCACACGGTCTCCACCTGATAAAGAAGCACTCTTTCGTTCCATAAAGACCCCCTCTTCATCTTCATCCCCCTCTTCCTCTATTGGAAAGGTAGAAACCTCATCCCTTTCTGTTTTATGGAAGTGTGTGTGTGTCAGATTAAGATTAGCCGTACTACTACTGGTAATCCCACCCGTTAATCTAGGTTTACAGAGGTCATTTCAATGATAAAAGAACCACTAGAAGAGTGCTCTCGAACCATGTTCCTGGAAGCTATCCTCCTGTAGGTTTTCACTCCAACCCTGTTCCTGGAAGCAACCCTCCTGTAGGTTTTCACTCCAACCCTGTTCCTGGAAGCTATCCTCCTGTAGGTTTTCACTCCAACCCTGTTCCTGGAAGCAACCCTCCTGTAGGTTTTCACTCCAACCCTATTTGTAACTAACCTGGGGTGTATTTATTACACCTTGCAACGGAAACCGTTTAATGTTTAAGAAGCAAACATAATGAAACGGGGAGGGTCCTACTTGAATTTGTCCAATAGAAACTCGATTTTATTGCAAAACGTTTTCCATTTGGAGTAAACTGTTTCTGTTGCAGAACAGTCATTTAGCTGTGGCGCTTCGCTTTTTTACGTCACTGAGCAGATTTCAGGTCTGCTGACTGCAAACTTGAACATTGTGAAATTCTGTGGAACTTCCGGCGCGCGTTTACTGTGACCACTGAGCCTGTACCAGCTTTAAGTTAGTTAGTAGGCTACTGTGGCTATTTGATCATCATGTAGGCCTACCAGAGTAGCCTACCATCAGAAACAAGGGAGACAAATGCCTCCCATAACGTTTTAACATGGAAATAGCTGTTCTATCATTCAGCCTGCAGTAGCAGCCAATGTGTGGTGTTCAATATAGGCGTACATTCCATGAGACTTTGGGGGGGGAAACATGCAGGGCTTGACATGAACCTGTTTATCCACTTGTCCTTCATACAAGGAGGTGACTGAAAAATGTTGTTTGATGCAAGAAACCAATAAAAACAAAATAAAACAAAATAAAATGCACAATTATTTCCATACCGTTATTACAGAGAATCAGACAAATTATGCTACCCTCTGCCTATTGGCTACTTAGCTTATTCAAGCCTGTCTCAAAATACAACACTGCCCCTTTAAGACATGCAAATGCTCTTTACCTGACTGGCATTTCAAAGATGTCTAGAAATGCACACGCTTTGTGCTCTTGTAGGAAGCAACCACTCCCCCCATTGTTAAGTACAAACCCTTTGTGCTCTTGTAGGAAGCAACCACTCCCCCCATTGTTAAGTACAAACGCTTTGTGCTCTTGTAGGAAGCAACCACTCCCCCCATTGTTAAGTACAAACGCTTTGTGCTCTTGTAGGAAGCAACCACTCCCCCCATTGTTAAGTACAAACGCTTTGTGCTCTTGTAGGAAGCAACCACTCCCCCCATTGCTAAGTACAAACGCTTTGTGCTCTTGTAGGAAGCAACCACTCCCCCCATTGTTAAGTACAAACGCTTTGTGCTCTTGTAGGAAGCAACCACTCCCCCCATTGTTAAGTACAAACGCTTTGTGCTCTTGTAGGAAGCAACCACTCCCCCCATTGTTAAGTACAAATGATCTATAACTGGGCTAATAACTCACTAACTAGCAAAGGATATGAACAGATGTGCACAGGCGCCTACATGCAGCTCTCGCTTTGATCTCAAAACAAGGGCATACTGTCCAGTGGCCATAAATGATCCATATATGGCAAAGGCTATTTTCATATAGGCCTACTGCAGCTCTGATTGGTTATGGTGCACTGGTCTGTGTAGTGGTGCTTGTCAATGCAATAGAATCCTACTCCGATGCGTTCTGCATACAAGAAAATCTCTTGCACAGTTCGTTTTGCATACTAAGTCTTGCGTAGTTCGTTTTGTTTACTAAGTCTTGCGTAGTTCGTTTTGTTTCGGTATGTTGCATTGAAAGTGGCTAACATTGCGTTGTTTCGATCCCAATTCCCACAGTTGATAGTGTTAACTAACGGGGAAAACTAGACAGTCGAGTGAGGTTCAGTCTCGTGCTTCTCTGCGCGGGCTGATATTTAATCTGCGTGGCAGTCCGAGGTGAGCTGCGCCCACACGCATGCACCGTCACGCAAAGAAAATATTTCTGTCGAGGGGCACTTTGAAGATGCTGGAACAGTCAACATTTACTTTTCCTCTGCAAACGAAACAAGTTACGAATAGAAAAATCTGACAACCCCATTGTAGAATTATCTATTTATATGCAAGATAAATATTCCTCTCGAGCCATATTCAAGTTATGAGTACCATAGGAAGAGCCCTGCGCTGGAGTAACTTGTTTGATTTCAAATAAGAAAAACGGTTAAAGATTTACATTCGTTTTAATGTACTAAATAAAATGTCTATCATAATGAATTTGACATACATTTGTATGGGATTGGGTTGTGTCATAGTTTGGAAATCATATACGAAAAATATTAGTGTACTAGACTGTGGGATTGAGTTTGTCATGAAAAATATTAGTGTACTAGACTGTGGGATTGAGTTTGTCATGAAAAATAATACAGAGAATGATATCTTTATTAAAAATAGAGAAATAGCGAGCACGATAGCTGGCTCTGCTGGAGTAACAGTCTTGACGTCATTCTTCCTTCCAGGTTGAGACAGTCATTACTGACAGACCCAGGAGGGCTAGGCTAACTCCCAGAGCCCAGGGCTCTTCCACATCCATACAGAGGAGCGATGGAGAGGAGGACGAGGGCGGCAAGGTCCACATTCACAGTCCGCCTCGGGGCTTCAATCTGACCAATCAGGACTCGAGAAAACTTTCCCTTGACCAATCAGAAGTCAGAGCGCTGAACTCTGTAGAGAAGGACCATGGCTACTCCTCTACAGTGTCCCTGGTGGACCTGGTGAAACTCATGCACCCCTACTGCCTGAGGGTGTGCCTGGATGAGGAGGGGAAGGACTGGGTCGGCACATCCAGGCAGGAGGCCTCCTCCCTGGGGGAACGGAGCGCGGACCAGAGAGTACCCCTGGAGGGCGAGGTGTGGAGGTATACGAAGCCTGGTTCGGAAGAGAGCGACGAGGAAATTGATGTGGACGGATCAGATGACGAGTGTCCCTCGGGAGGAGGGATGAAGGATGAGAAAGAGGGGGGTGGAGAACAGGGAAGTAAAGGTGAAGAAGTGAAGCAACTAAAAAGTCTACTTGTGAAGTGGGACGTGTCCCAAGAAGGCCAGAAGACCAAGAACAAAAAAAGAGTGAGCTTCGGACCCGTCCTGGTGACATCCTACGAGCTACCAGAAACAGACACACTTGACTTAAACGTGCTCCCGGACTTGAGCGAGCTCACCAGTCAAATCCCCATTTTTGACTTCAACACCAAAACAACAACCTTTTCCCTCACAACATCCTCTCCAGAGTCTTCAGCAGAATCTTCAAAGGACAACCAACATCCGGTTGTAACTGACTTGCCTGAAAGGACCGGAGATAAGTCGTCGTCGTCGTCGGAGCCTCCACCACAGCAAGGCGAGTCCAAGCCAAGACCGGCCCTCAGTCTTCAGCAGTACCGCCTGCTGCGCCAGCAGAAAAGACTACCCCTGGTGGTGAAACCTGAGAATTACACCACCAAATGGCCCTCTCTACCTGAAACCCCCAAGGAGTTGCCTCCTATACCCTATTTGCAAGGACCTAAATATAAAGTTTGGGGACCGACGACCACACATCATTACATAGGAAGTAAAACAGGGGATGATGTCAGTGGATTCAAGCCTATATCTAAGACTAGGACAAAGATTGTCTCTCCTGCTTGTCCCAGTAAACCTGGTAAAGGCATTGGCATCAATGGATCAAAGCCTGTAAGAAGTGGGACTAAGACTTCTCCTGCCAGCTCAGCTTTAAAGCCCAAACGCAACTCAATGGAAGCTAAATCTGCTAATTATGTTGGTGTATTAAAGCGTATTTGGACTGAGACCATCTCTCCTGCTAGTCCCTTACCAAGTCCCAACCTGAACTCCAACTCAGTGGCGGGTCTGGGCCAGAACAGGACGGGCCCAGAAAAGAGTGCTGTTGCTGTCAGTAGCGACCCCCCAAACCCTGTCCTGGTCCCACTACCAGGAACCCGTCCATCTTTGGATGGATTTGATAGGAGCCATGGGACCAACCAGGAGAAGCAGGAACAATCTCTACCTCTGTCCACCACCCAGGAGTCTCCGGCGCCCAAGCCCAAAATGGTGTTCTGCAACCGGGATCCAAGCCTGAAGAGCACCAGTCTCCTCCTTGAGATCCAGCGGAGGTTCTCCACCAAACAACCATTACGGAAAGCACTTCACACCCAAAACACTGCAGAGACCACGAAACAAGGGGATCAGCTTCGCTCTCTCAGTCCAAGGAAAGGGGTCGAGACCGTACCAGAAGGGTCCAAGTTTTCCCCAAGTGCACCAGTAATGGCAAGTTCGTCCTCCAGACCCTCAGTCCATCCACCCACCCATGCTGTTGTTGCTCCTTACCCAGAGATGGAGAGGGCAAAGCGGGTAGCCCTTGGGAACCTCCCCCATGTCCAACTGTCCACATCTCCAGAGAGTAGCACCTGCATACAGACCCCCACCTGCAGCACAGGTAAGCCAGATGAGCCATAACACACACATAAACAATATATTTTGGTGTAGGGTGAAGTTGACTCTGATTTTGGGTCAGTTTATCATTTGACTTATTACAGGTTAAGGTTAGGATTGGGGGAGTGGAATCTGAATCTAGAACTGTACCTAGGGGAAACTACACCCTGAGTATGTATTTCTTCAGATAAAGCTAATTAAGCTAGAGATAAAAGTGGATGATTTGTGATTTAGTTAGAGCTGGTGTGAAATGAACAAAAATGTATCATTTGTGATGACTTTGATATCCTGTGTCATTCTTTCTAAGCCTCATTCAGAAAGAGATTGTTGTCTCCATGTTCAGCTGAAGGAATCAAAGCTTTAAACATGTACTAGATTTACGACTGCTTTTCAGAACGTGTTTATAGTTTTGTATTTGTTTTGTAAGGAGTGGGGCAGTCCCAGTCATATTTTTCAGATAGGAAAGATGGAGAGGAAAAAGAGAGTTGCTGAAATAGCAGGGGTGTATGTGTTCTGGAGGAAGCAGCGTAGAACACTAGACCAGCAGAACGTTCACCTTGATGACCTGCTACCGTCCCTGCATTCAGAAACTGATTTCTCTTGGTCACGTTGCAGGAATCGAAGCCACAGATCTGACCAGCCTTCTGGAGCGGTTTGAGGAGACACAAGGTGAAGTGAGGGATCAGTGGGGTTTTGTTAACTCTCTCCTGTTCTTCTTCCAGCTATACTACGTCCCATCCATTGTGGGATTTGCATTCAGATGTATTGATTTGGTTGATGCATACATCCCAGCTACCCCTGTCCCTGTCATCTTAAACATGGTGCTGGAAAAAGGCACAACAGATCCTAAATCAGCACTCCTACTGTAAGATTCAACCCCTGATCTTGCCTCCCTCATGGCTGTGTCTCTTCCCACAGCCAAAGAGGAGACTGAGAGTGAACCTGAAGGCAGTCCAGATAGGAGCCCTGTTGGAGGTGAAGAGCTGAGCAGTAACACTGAAGGTGAGTTAAAGGAAGGTCCTTTCTATTATGCAGAAAGACTCCGCCTGGAGACTTGCACCCTATTACCTCCTTAGTGCACTACTTTTGACCAGAGCCAAATATGGGCACTGGTCAAAACTAGTGCACTATAAAGGGAATAGGGCGCCATTTTGGATGAACTAGTTCTTCGACTTCATTTCTAGTTTAGTCCACACAGTTGCTCAGAGGACTTTGCTGTGGTTATCCTCATGCTTGAGAACAGAACTTCAGTTTATCATCTGGTTTGTTGCTTTCTTTCCAGGGATGCTGACACTGCTGGGTGCCTATCTCCTCAGCACCCAAGAAAAACTCTGTCTTCCAGAACCCGCTGGCTTTCCAGAACTTGTCAACACACTCGAACCCCTCAGAACTCCGGGACCCCTCAGAACTCCGGAACCCCTCAGAACTCCGGGACCCCTCAGAACTCCGGAACCCCTCAGAACTCCGGAACCCCTCAGAACTCTGGAACGTTGCGATACTCAGGAACCTCTCAGCATCCAGAATGTTCTCAGCACTCAGGAACAGGCCCCTGCACAGCCGCGCTGGAAACCGCTTACCCCTGTCGCACCTCAGAGGAAGCAACCGGCAACCCCCAAACCTCTCCCTCCCAAGGCCATCCAAATCATCGACCCCCGTCCTCTAACACCCAAAAAGGCCCACCCCCTCCACCCAAAGCCCCCTGTCAACCCCCCTGAGTTCCAGACACCAGTATCTGTCTCCTCGGACCACGACTACTGTCTATCTCAGGATCAACCAGGGAGTAATACTACTATGCTATGCAGCAAAAAACAAACGATACTCCCCGACCACCAACCAATCCCCAACCCCTCCTCAGTGCCTGGCACGCAGAACTCTGGGAAACATTTGCGCCAGCAGCAGCCAATGGACTCCAGGACTGTTCCAGAGACAGAACTTCCCTCAGACTCTGCTCCGCCATCTACAGAGAGCTCCCCCTCTAGGACGGACGCCATTACTGCAGGGGAGACACAGGAAAAGAGAACCAGCCCCTGCATCCCTTCCCCTCCTTCACCCAGTCCCCCTGCCAGAGGTAGGAGGTCGTCCCGGCGCTATCGGACAAGGTCTTCATGCTCGGACTCTAGCTCTAGGTCCCCTTCTTCATCATCATCTTCCTCATCCTCCTCCTCCTCTCCATCCAGGTCTCGCTCTCCACCCCGAAAGAGGTAGGTTCAGATCCTGTGTGGTGACTGTTATTGCTCTTGAATTGAAGTTGGGGAGGGAGGGCATGGTAGTGGGTGTGGTGACTGTTATTGCTCTTGAATTGAAGTTGAGGAGGGGGGGCATGTTAGTGGGTGTGGTGACTGTTATTGCTCTTGAATTGAAGTTGGGGAGGGGGGGCATGGTAGTGGGTGTGGTGACTGTTATTGCTCTTGAATTGAAGTTGGGGAGGGAGGGCATGGTAGTGGGTGTGGTGACTGTTATTGCTCTTGAATTGAAGTTGGGGAGGGGGGGCATGGTAGTGGGTGTGGTGACTGTTATTGCTCTTGAATTGAAGTTGGGGAGGGGGCATGTTAGTGGGTGTGGTGACTGTTATTGCTCTTGAATTGAAGTTGAGGAGGGGGGGCATGTTAGTGGGTGTGGTGACTGTTATTGCTCTTGAATTGAAGTTGGGGATGGGGGGCATGTTAGTGGGTGTGGTGACTGTTATTGCTCTTGAATTGAAGTTGGGGGGGGGGGGGGGGCATGGTAGTGGGTGTGGTGACTGTTATTGCTCTTGAATTGAAGTTGGGGGGGGGGCATGGTAGTGGGTGTGGTGACTGTTATTGCTCTTGAATTGAAGTTGGGGAGGGGGGGCATGTTAGTGGGTGTGGTGACTGTTATTGCTCTTGAATTGAAGTTGGGGAGGGAGGGCATGGTAGTGGGTGTGGTGACTGTTATTGCTCTTGAATTGAAGTTGTGGAGGGGGGGCATGTTAGTGGGTGTGGTGACTGTTATTGCTCTTGAATTGAAGTTGAGGAGGGGGGGCATGTTAGTGGGTGTGGTGACTGTTATTGCTCTTGAATTGAAGTTGGGGAGGGGGGGCATGTTAGTGGGTGTGGTGACTGTTATTGCTTTTGAATTGAAGTTGAGGAGGGGGGGCATGTTAGTGGGTGTGGTGACTTATTGCTCTTGAATTGAAGTTGGGGAGGGGGGGCATGTTAGTGGGTGTGGTGACTGTTATTGCTCTTGAATTGAATTTGAGGAGGGGGGCATGTTAGTGGGTGTGGTGACTGTTATTGCTCTTGAATTGAAGTTGGGGGGGGCATGGTAGTGGGTGTGGTGACTGTTATTGCTCTTGAATTGAAGTTGGGGGGGGGGGGGGGGCATGGTAGTGGGTGTGGTGACTGTTATTGCTCTTGAATTGAAGTTGGGGAGGGGGGGCATGTTAGTGGGTGTGGTGACTGTTATTGCTCTTGAATTGAAGTTGGGGAGGGGGGGCATGGTAGTGGGTGTGGTGACTGTTATTGCTCTTGAATTGAAGTTGGGGAGGGGGGGCATGTTAGTGGGTGTGGTGACTGTTATTGCTCTTGAATTGAAGTTGGGGAGGGGGGGCATGTTAGTGGGTGTGGTGACTGTTATTGCTCTTGAATTGAAGTTGGGGAGGGGGGGCATGGTAGTGGGTGTGGCCAATGGTACGGTACTTTCTATTGCTGTTTTAAACCTAATTTCTTCCAATTCTACACATTTTGCCATGAGGCTGACAGAAAAAAAAGATCAGTTTTTAAAGATTTTTTTTTGCAGTTTTACACATTTTGCCAACGTTATAAGCCACCAATCAATGACATGAGATTTTAACTTCTCCCTGGCTGTCTACTTTTTATTTTGGTGATTGTTAGTTCTAAAAGATGACCTTCAAAAGAAATATCTCCATTACATCTTCTACATACTTTACATCTGGTTTTAGTCATTAAGTTTACACACAACGTTTTACCAAAATGTATTTTCTTGCTTCAACCCACATCCTCTCCTTCCTCTTTCTCCAATCCCTCTCCTCCCCCATCCCTCTCCTCTCCTCCCCATCCCTCCTCCCTCTCCTCCCCATCCCTCCTCCCTCTCCTCCCTCCTCCCTCTCCTCCCCATCCCTCTCCCTCTCCTCCCCATCCCTCTCCCTCTCCTCCCCATCCCTCTCCCTCTCCTCCCCATCCCTCTCCCTCTCCTCCCCATCCCTCTCCTCCCCATCCCTCTCCCTCTCCTCCCCCACCAGGTTCTGTCCCAGGCGTTCTGAAAGCAGCTCCTCGTCCTCTTGCTCCAGCTCCGTCTCCCGTTCCCCGGTTCCCTGCCGGTACCGGCTCCCCTACCCACAGTCCTGGAACCGCGCTCGGTCCACATCAAAGTCCTGGACTCAGTCTGGTTCCAGATCTAGGTCCAGATCCCCCTCCACACTGGGCCACAGCAGGGCCCAGAGGTGGAAGGACTGCTGCAGGTCACTGATGGCATTAATACTTTTTAAAAGTATTTTGTAAAAGTTTTTAGGGGTGTGTATTATTAAAGGAGTTCTGAATGATAGTTAATAATACAAAAGCCACACTGGTCTTCCGTAGTCCATCTCACCTCGCTGTCTCCCCTCCCCCAACCTTCAGCTCCAACAGGGACCCCAGGAAACGAAAGAGACAACAAGAGATGAGGAATCAAAAACTAAAAGCCATAGTGAGTACTGAGTAGTACATTACAAACCGTGGTACACCTTGTGTTTTTGCTGTTAACATTTTAGAAATATATTTTTTAATACTTTTTAAGATGTTAAATGTAAACGTGACATTACTTCCTGATTAATTTGGAGACCAAATTGTCGCCAACTGTCCTCTTCGGTTCCCACCAGATGGCCAAGCTGCAAATTGAAGATTGGCTATATCATAAACATTTCTGGAAACCAAAATGAGCTTTTTGGTCTTCAATTTAGGTCAGGAATACAATACAATAACACAGATGTTTCAGACAACAAGCACTTTCATTCCCTCTGACATCATTGCATGTGTGATATAACAGCATGTACTACAATGTATTTGAATTACATTGCTGGAGGCTCATCTCCTCTAAAACAAAACCAATACAGATGCGCCTGGGAGAGACCTGCGGCACCGTTTCCCCTTTCGCAGATCTCAGCTTTCATGTTTGGGTTTAAAATCTGATTTTAAGAAGATCATTTGTAGAAATCTGCAGGGCTTGTGATAGTGACAACCCTTGGTGCGTTGTTTTGTGTGGCCAGGACGAGCGCAGGGTGGTGTACGTGGGCCGCATCCAGAGGACCATGATGCACGCGGAGCTGAGAGAACGCTTCTCTCTGTTTGGAGAGGTGGAGGAATGCACCCTGCACTTTAGAGACAGGGGGTGAGTCTTTTCTTTCTCTGCATCAAAAGAGATGGACAAAAATCATTAGCATCAGTGTCTTTAAACTCTTTCTTCTCTAGACTTTCTCTGTCCTCTTTCCCCTTCTCGCCCCTCACCTCTCCCTCTCTGTCCCCCTCACCTCTCCCTCTCTGTCCCCATCACCTCTCTCTTTCTCTCTCGGTCCCCTCACTTCTCTCTCTCTCTCTCTCTCTCTATCCCCCTCACCTCTCCCTCTCTGTCCCCATCACTTCTCTCTCTGTCCCCCTCACTTCTCTCTCTGTCCCCCTCACCTCCTCTCTCTCTCTCTCTCTCTCTCTCTCTCTCTCTCTCTCTCTCTCTCTCTCTCTCTCTCTCTCTCTCTCTTCTCTCTTCTCTCTTCTCTCTCTCTTCTCTCTCTCTTCTCTCTCTCTGTGTCCCCCTTCACCTCTGTCACTCTTTCGGCCCCCTTAGATATAATCATACTTCATTTTATTTATTGAACACTTATTTCACCAGGTAACTTACCTTTGTCCATGTCAAGTGGTTAGGAAATAACAATTTCTTAACCTGTGTTCTGTTTCCATAGCGACCACTACGGCTTTGTGACGTTCTACAACATGAAAGATGCGTTCTCAGCCATCGAGAACGGCTACAAGCTGAGGAGACCTGACGAGCTGCCCTTTGACCTCTGCTTCGGGGGCAGGCGTCAGTTCTGCAAATCTACGTACGCCGACCTAGGTGAGAACCTTTAAGGGTCCCAAATGGGAAAGGGAGATACCTACTCAGTTGTTCAACTGAAAGGTGTCTTCCACATTTAACCCAACCCCTCTGAATCAGAGAGGTGCGGGTGGATGCCATAATCAACATCCCGTGTATTCGGCGCCTGGGGAACAGTGGGTTAACTGCCTTGCTCAGTGGCAGAATGACAGATTTTACCTTGTCAGCTCGGGGATTTGATCCAACAACCTTTCGGTTACTGGACCAACGTTCCTAACCACTAGGCTACCTGCCACACAATGGCACCCTATGTTTATTAAGAATGTGTATCGGCCTCTCGGACGAAGGCTTTCCCCTTTTGGGAAATGGATGACATGAGTTTATTAAGTCACATGCACAGGGTCGCAGATGTAATTGCAGGGTAAACAGGTTGAAATCATAGCATGTTGGTAACTGAACTGGTTTGTTTCACCAGATTCTAATCGGGAAGAGGAGGACCCCACTCCAGTGAAAAGTGAGGAGGAGGAGCTGGACTTTGACACGCTATTGAAGCAGGCACAGAAAGGCTTGAAGCGGTAGCAGAGTCCTGGAGGAAGAGAGGGAGCCAAGAAAGGAATGATGGAGATGTCACCCTGTTCCCTATAGAGGGCACTAACCTGAGGGCTCTGGTCCCAAAGCAGTGCCCTCTATAGAAGGGAACGGGGTGTAATTTGGTCCTGCTCCAACAAGTTAGAAAGACTTACCTCAGAGCTATACACATGCACATACTTTAACATTGTAGAAATGTTGTTTTAACTTGTTCACTTTTAACTCATTGTATTTACCGTGCTAGCAAGACTTTGTTGATGCAGTAAAAAGATTTGTAAGAAGAAAAAAATCATATGAAACTTATGGAATATTGTAGTTTATTTATTTTTTAAAGGAAGAATCTTTAAATATCTTTGTTTGCACTCATATTGCATTTGCAAGCTTTGCTTTACTCTCATCTGTTACAATGTTTAAAAAGTTGAGATTCCCTTGGTCATTTTATTCCCAATTATGAACATGTTCTTTATGAATGAATAAAAAGTTGAGATTCCCTTGGTCATTTTATTCCCAATTATGAACATGTTCTTTATGAATGAATAAAGAGTATTATTGTGTAATACTGAACTAGTGTCCACCCCATTGCCCTGACTGGACGGATCCATGGACTGACAGATGAAGGAATATCTCAAACACTACACTGTCAGTCTTCTTAAAGTGGAAACGAGTTGCTTAGTAACAGCCTACCTTTGGCTTTGAAGCTCACAATGTAGAAAATAATTAACCTGCCAAACTATACATTTCCAAAACGACATTCACTTTGAAGAGGATGGTACAAGGTAATCACAGGCAAGACTAGTTTAAGAGGAAATGAATTAAGTTAAAGTAGACTTGTGAACTGATGCCTATTTTTTTTATTTGGCACGTTGATAAGATGGAGAGCGGGCCCTTTAAAGGAAATTGTACACTGTCTCTTTAAGCACGCACCAACCAGTAGCTCGACATCGATCGATCCACGATTGCGCATGGTTAACTAAAACAATATTTTCTCGACTTTGAATTATGATTCTTCCTATGATTGGCATTCCACTGTCTAATTCTGTAGCACAACTTATATCGCTTTATTTGGCGAGCTACTGAGTCTGCGCACTAGGGAGCAATAAGGAACTCATAACTATCATGCTAATAAAATCCTATGCAGAGCTACGTGGTTGACAAACACAGCTAGGCCGTTTTGAGTGATCGAGTGTCATTGACTAACTTTACCTAGCTCGATGTGCTACTAAAGACTTCATCTAACGCCTGATCAAATCATCTCCGGGACAGGTACACAAATTGAAACTACCTAGAACTTGGAGAAAACCATGCCGAAGCCGAGCGCTTCCAAGGCGGCAGCTGAGACGGGGAAGACCCGCAGGTTCATCAGTGGTGTGGTGGAAGGTGAGAGTTCTACTCGTCATCATGTCAAATGGTCTACTGTAAGATGTCAATCAAATAGCCTGCTGTAGGAAAGGCCTACAAATAGTGTCTGTTTTGATTCAATGTAGTTACATTAAGCCACACATTTCAGTGCATGTGTCAGATTATAATAATATGGTATATTTGTATATACCATATAAACTCAGCAAAAAAAGAAACGTCCTCTCACTGTCAACTGCGTTTATTTTCTAATTTTAGGAGGGCATTTTAGATCTATTAAGACATTGTAATTGTATAAAGATTCAAATTCTATGAGGACATTTGAATTATCTGAGGACATTCTAGTTCTATGAGTACATTTTAATTATCTGAGGACATTCTAGTTCTATGAGGACATTCTAGTTCTATGAGGACATTCTAGTTCTATGAGGACATTCTAGTTCTATGAGGACATTCTAGTTCTATGAGGACATTTTAATTATCTGAGGACATTCAAGTTCTATGAGTACATTCAAGTTCTATGAGTACATTCTAGTTCTATGAGTACATTCTAGTTCTATGAGGACATTCTAGTTCTATGAGGACATTCTAGTTCTATGAGGACATTCTAGTTCTATGAGGACATTCTAGTTCTATGAGGACATTGTAGTTCTATGAGGACATTGTAGTTCTATGAGGACATTGTAGTTCTATGAGGACATTGTAGTTCTATGAGGACATTGTAGTTCTATGAGGACATTGTAGTTCTATGAGGACATTCTAGTTCTATGAGGACATTCTAGTTCTATGAGGACATTCTAGTTCTATGAGTACATTGTAGTTCTATGAAGACATTTTAAACGCAGCAAAAAAAGAAACGTTCTCTCACTGTCAACTGCGTTTATTTTCAGCAAAATTAACATGTGTAAATATTTGTATGAACATAAGATTCAACAACTGAGACATAAACTGAACAAGTTCCACAGACATGTGACTAACAGAAAAAGAATGTGTCCCTGAACAAAGGGGGGGGGGGGGTCAAAATCAAAAGTAACAGTCGGTATCTGGTGTGGCCACCAGCTGCATTAAGTACTGCAGTGCATCTCCTCATGGACTGCACCAGATTTGCCCGTTCTTGCTGTGAGATGTTACCCCACTCTTCCACCAAGGCACCTGAAAGTTCCCTGACATTTCTGGGGGGAATGGCCCTAGCCCTCACCCTCCGATTCAACAGTTCCCAGACGTACTCAATGGGATTGAGATCCGGGCTCTTCACTGGCCATGGCAGAACACTGACATTCCGGTCTTGCAGGAAATCACGCACAGAACAAGCAGTATGGCTGGTGGCATTGTCATGCTGGAGGGTCATGTCAGGATGAGCCTGCAGGAAGGGTACCACATGAGAGAGGAAGATGTCTTCCCTATCATGCACAGCGTTGAGATTGCCTGCAATGACAACAAGCTCAGTCCGATGATGCTGTGACACACAGCCCCAGACCATGACGGACCCTCCACCTCCAAATTGATCCCGCTCCAGAGTACAGGCCTCGGTGTAACTCTCTTTTCTTCGACGATAAACGCGAATCCGACCATCACCCCTGGTGAGACAAAACAGCGACTCGTCAGTGAAGAGCACTTTTTGCTAGTCCTGTCTGGTCCAGCGACGGTGGGATTGTGCCCATAGGCGACGTTGTTGCCGGTGATGTCTGGTGAGGACCTGCCTTACAACAGGCCTACAAGCCCTCCGTCCAGCCTCTCTCAGCCTATTGCGGACAGTCTGAGCACTGATGGAGGGATTGTGCGTTCCTGGTGTAACTCGGGCAGTTGTTGTTGCCATCCTGTACCTGTCCTGCAGGTGTGATGTTCGGATGTACCGATCCTGTGCAGGTGTTGTTACACGTGCCACTGCGAGGACGATCAACTGTCCGTCCTGTCTCCCTGTAGCGCTGTCTTAGGCATCTCACAGTACGGACATCACAATTTATTGCCCTGGCCACATCTACAGTCCTCATGCCTCCTTGCAGCATGCCTAAGGCACGTTCATGCAGATGAGCAGGGACCCTGGGCATCTTTCTTTTGGTGTTTTTCAGTCAGTAGAAAGGCCTCTTTAGTGTCCTAAGTTTTCATAACTGACCTTAATTGCCTACCGTCTGTAAGCTGTTAGTGTCTTAACGACCGTTTCACAGGTGCATGTTCATTAATATTTTATGGTTCATTGAACAATCATGGGAAACAGTGTTTAACCCCTTTACAATGAAGATCTGTGAGGTGATTTTGATTTTTACGAATTATCTTTGAAAGACAGGGTCCTGAAAAGGGGACGTTTCTTTTTTGGCTGAGTTTATATCAGGGATGGGGAAACTCCAGTCCTGAGGGGTGGAGTGGTGTCCCGTTCCCCCTATCTCTAGCAAACACAGCTGATTTAACCTAATTGCATTCTAAACTGAAGACCACTATTAGTTGATTATTGGAGTCAGGTGTGTTAGCTGGGGCAAAAAGAGTGACCAATCAGGCTCTGGAGGACTGGAGTTACCCATCCCTGATATATATACAGTACCAGTCAAAAGTTTGGACACACCTACTCATTAGAGGGTTTTTCTTTATTTTTTAATATTTGCTACATTGTAGAATAATAGTGAAGACATCAAAACTATGAAATAGCACATATGGAATCATTTAGTAACCTTTATTAAAGTGTTCAACAAATCAAAATATATTTTATATTCTTCAAAGTAGCCACCCTGTGCCTTGATGACAGCTTTGCGTGCTCTGTGCTCCACGGTATGCATGACAACTGTAACAGTTCATATGACCTTTGCTTCACTCAGGCTTTTACGGGCGACCATGGACTATGGAACAGAGGACTGAGCTTTTCCAGAGGTAGTAAACCATTTCTAAACACACACTCACCCATACTCTTCCTCTCCCTCTTCTTCACAGGGAACTTATTATCCACGTGTTCCTTTCACCTATCCAGTCCTTACAGGAAGTTGTTGCTTTGCCAGAAGTGTCTCATACAGTGTGTTTGTTTGTGTAGGGAGCAGAAGTGGGGTCTGAACACGTACCTCTACGCCCCTAAAGATGACTACAAACACAGAATGTACTGGAGGGACCTGTACTCACCTGAGGAGGCAGGTTAGGAGGACACCGCGACACACACACACACACACACACACACACACACACACACACACACACACACACACACACACACACACACACACACACACACACACACACACACACACACAGTGTTGCAAACCCCTGACCCCTACATCAGTACCACCTAGTTACACCCCACCCTTAGTTCAGATAAGAGACATAGTGATTGTGGTGTGTGTTGTTGTTGTTGTGGCGTTGCCTAGGAGATACAGCTCCATATTGTGTCTGTTGATATGTTGTCATGTCAGATCATCGTTGATGCCCTCACTTTGACCTGAAGATCCACTCCCCTTTACCTTTGATCTACTTAGATTGAATTGATCTACTTAGCAACTAACGCATTGTTGTAAAAGCCTCTGTCTCGAATGACACCATTTCCCCCAAATAGTAAAAGTAGATGGTGCACGTCTTTAGGGTTTAGGTAGTCATTTTGAGACATGGACAAATAAAATGTGTTCTTGTCAATCCATTTACCTGGTTAATTGAAGGTAAAATTGTATTTTAAAAAAAACTGACGTGGCACCCTCTTCCCTAATCTATACAGTATGTACAGGATATATAATGCACGACCTTTGACCTGGTCAAAAGTAGTGCACAATAAAGGGAATAGGGTGCCATTTGGGGTGAATGTTAATCTTCTGTTCCAGAGAAACTGGTTGCTCTGATAACTGCAGCGAAGAAGAACGGAGTGGACTTCATCTACGCCATCTCCCCTGGACTGGACATCACATTCTCCAACCCCAAAGAGGTGGCCACCCTGAAGAGGAAACTGGACCAGGTGATGTTCTAGAACTATGGTAGCCTAGAACTGGACCAAGTGATGTTCTAGAACTATGGTAGCCTAGAACTGGACCAAGTGATGTTCCAGAACCATGGTAACCTAGAACTGGACCAAGTGATGTTCCAGAACCATGGTAACCTAGAACTGGACCAGGTGGGGTTCTAGAAGTATGATGATCTAGAACTGGACCAGGTGGGGTTCTAGAAGTATGGTAGCCTAGAACTGGACCAGGTGGGGTTCTAGAAGTATGGTAGCCTAGAACTGGACCAGGTGGGGTTCTAGAAGTATGGTAGCCTAGAACTGGACCAGGTGGGGTTCTAGAAGTATGGTGGCCTAGAACTGGACCAGTTGGGGTTCTAGAAGTATGGTAGCCTAGAATGGGACCAGGTGGTGTTCTAGAAGTATGGTAGCCTAGAACTGGACCAGATGGGGTTCTAGAAGTATGGTAGCCTAGAACTGGACCAGGTGGTGTTCTAGAAGTATGGTAGCCTAGAACTGGACCAGATGGGGTTCTAGAAGTATGGTAGCCTAGAACTGGACCAGGTCAGGTGGGGTTCTAGAAGTATGGTAGCCTAGAACTGGACCAGGTGGGGTTCTATAAGTATGGTGGCCTAGAACTGGACCAGTTGGGGTTCTAGAAGTATGGTAGCCTAGAACTGGACCAGGTCAGGTGGGGTTCTAGAAGTATGTTTAGAGAGAAAGTGTGGCCTGTGAGAAAAGCTGATTTCTCCTCCCCTCTCCTCTTCCAGGTAAGTGGGTTTGGCTGCAGTTCCTTCTCCCTCCTCTTCGACGACATCGAGACAGAGATGTGTCCGGCGGACAAGCAGGCATTCAGCTCGTTCGCCCACGCCCAGGTAGCTGTCACCAACGAGGTGTTCAAACACCTGGGACAGCCTGACACCTTCCTCTTCTGCCCCACAGGTGAGGTCAGAGGTCAGACCATCACCACAGAATCAGAATGATCTAGAATGGACAAACGGTCAGTCAGACCCATAGAAATAGAATCAGAAGGATCTAGAATGGACATTCCAATTCCATATCAACATTCCAATGTCAGACAACCGCACAATGAGAATGTCATTGTAATTAAAAGCAGTGTTCCATTACATGTTGGTTGCTGGCAGCCATATTGGACACACCCTGTATAAAAATGATTTATTTTCTCACAATTTGCTGCTTTTTGCAAGTGTCGTCAAGGACTAGAATGTCTGTGTGTGTTGTGGTTTGTTTCAGATTACTGTGCAGCATTCTGTACTCCTAACGTCTCCCAGTCGGCCTACCTTCACACTGTGGGAGAGAACCTCCTACCTGGGATTGATGTTCTCTGGACAGGTGAGAGCAGACAGGAAGTCACTTTCCTTCATGTTGTTTTCCAACTATAGTCTGTTTGCTATATTTTGCTCCTGGAATGTTTCCTCGGATGAGGGATTTTTAAGGACATTACAATGCACATTGGTAAGACTATCAGGCATCCAATCTAACCCACTCTATGCTATCCTGTCCTGCAGGTCCTAAGGTGGTGTCGCACCACATCACTGTAGAGTCCATTGTAGAGGTGTCCTCTGTCCTGAAGAGGGCGCCGGTTATCTGGGACAACATCCACGCCAATGACTACGACCCCCAGAGAATCTTCATGGGACCATACAAGGTGTCTATTATTAATACTACGACCCCAGAGGATGAGACCATACAAGGTGTCTATTATTAATACTACGACCCCAGAGGATGAGACCATACAAGGTGTCTATTATTAATACTACGACCCCAGAGGATGAGACCATACAAGGTGTCTATAATTAATACTACGACCCCAGAGGATGAGACCATACAAGGTGTCTATTATTAATACTACGACCCCAGAGGATGAGACCATACAAGGTGTCTATTATTAATACTACGACCCCAGAGGATGAGACCATACAAGGTGTCTATTATTTATACTACGACCCCAGAGGATGAGACCATACAAGGTGTCTATAATTAATACTACGACCCCAGAGGATGAGACCATACAAGGTGTCTATTATTAATACTACGACCCCAGAGGATGAGACCATACAAGGTGTCTATTATTAATACTACGACCCCAGGGGATGAGACCATACAAGGTGTCTATTATTAATACTACGACCCCAGAGGATGAGACCATACAAGGTGTCTATAATTAATACTACGACCCCAGAGGATGAGACCATACAAGGTGTCTATTATTAATACTACGACCCCAGGGGATGAGACCATACAAGGTGTCTATTATTAATACTACGACCCCAGAGGATGAGACCATACAAGGTGTCTATTATTAATACTATGACCCCAGGGGATGAGACCATACAAGGTGTCTATTATTAATACTACGACCCCAGAGGATGAGACCATACAAGGTGTCTATTATTAATACTACGACCCCAGAGGATGAGACCATACAAGGTGTCTATTAATAATACTATGACCCCAGGGGATGAGACCATACAAGGTGTCTATTAATAATACTATGACCCCAGGGGATGAGACCATACAAGGTGTCTATTAATAATACTATGACCCCAGGGGATGAGACCATACAAGGTGTCTATTAATAATACTATGACCCCAGAGGATGAGACCATACAAGGCTTCTATTATTAATACTATGACCCCAGAGGATGAGACCATACAAGGCTTCTATTATTAATACTATGACCCCAGGGGATGAGACCATACAAGGTGTCTATTATTAATACTACGACCCCAGAGGATGAGACCATACAAGGTGTCTATTATTAATACTACGACCCCAGAGGATGAGACCATACAAGGTGTCTATTATTAATACTACGACCCCAGAGGATGAGACCATACAAGGTGTCTATAATTAATACTACGACCCCAGAGGATGAGACCATACAAAGTGTCTATTATTAATACTACGACCCCAGAGGATGAGACCATACAAGGTGTCTATTATTAATACTACGACCCCAGAGGATGAGACCATACAAGGTGTCTATTATTAATACTACGACCCCAGAGGATGAGACCATACAAGGTTTATATAATTAATACTACGACCCCAGAGGATGAGACCATACAAGGTGTCTATAATTAATACTACGACCCCAGTGGACGAGACCATACAAGGTTTATATAATTAATACTATGACCCCAGTGGACGAGACCATACAAGGTTTATATAATTAATACTATGACCCCAGAGGATGAGACCATACAAGGTGTCTATTATTAATACTATGACCCCAGAGGATGAGACCATACAAGGTTTATATAATTAATACTATGACCCCAGTGGACGAGACCATACAAGGTTTATATAATTAATACTATGACCCCAGTGGACGAGACCATACAAGGTTTATATAATTAATACTATGACCCCAGAGGATGAGACCATACAAGGTGTCTATTATTAATACTATGACCCCAGAGGATGAGACCATACAAGGTTTATATAATTAATACTACGACCCCAGAGGATGAGACCATACAAGGTGTCTATTATTAATACTATGACCCCAGAGGATGAGACCATACAAGGTGTCTATTATTAATACTATGACCCCAGAGGATGAGACCATACAAGGTTTATATAATTAATACTATGACCCCAGTGGACGAGACCATACAAGGTGTCTATAATTAATACGCTTTTCTATTCACCTTCTATTGTGGGTTTATGATAATTATTGTCTTTTCAACCACTATTGCCTATATAATGCACTGCTATTGCACTAGAAGCAGTGTTCTATAAGCAGTGTTCTATAAGCAGTGTTCTATAAGCAGTGTTCTAGAAGCAGTGTTCTAGAAGCAGTGTTCTAGAAGCAGTGTTCTATAAACAGTGTTCTATAAGCAGTGTTCTATAAGCAGTGTTCTAGAAGCAGTGTTCTAGAAGCAGTGTTCTAGAAGCAGTGTTCTAGAAACACTGTTCTATAAGCAGTGTTCTAGAAGCTTTGTTCTATAAACAGTGTTCTATAAGCAGTGTGGTAGACAGGGAGTATGTTAATAGTAGATGTAGAATAAAAAATCCAGCTTGTTTCTCCATTAATCCACCTTGGATAGTTTCCCGGTCAGGCTGAACCCCCCTAATTGGCTACATGTTTTCCTCTCCTTAGGATCGTCCCACAGACCTGATCCCCAAGCTGAGAGGGGTGCTGACCAACCCTAACTGTGAGTACTACCCTAACTTCGTGGCGATCCATACCCTGGCGACGTGGTGCCGGTCTGGAGGAGGACAGAGAGACGTGGAGATGAGTGAGTATCTATGAGGTGTTACTGTTTTACACTCCTTTTAATGTCTTATGTGAGGCAGCTTGATGTACAAATAACCCCTGGACAGGACGCCAGTCTATCTCAGGGCCTTGCCCCCAATCCATCCACTGAGTGCCATGCAGAGAGGCATCGGCACCCATTTTTAGAGTCTTTGGTATGACTCAACCGGGGGGATCGAACCCCCAACCTTCCAATCTTAGGATGAACCACAATGCCAATGAGTTAAACTAACCCTAAACTATGTCATCGCCCCAGCAGGTGATGATGATGATGAGGCAGGCTCAGACCCCTGCTACAGCCCCAGGAGAGCCCTCACCCTGGCCCTGACTGACTGGCTACAGGAGTTCCTCAGCACGGACCAGCCTGGAGGTACAGAGGGAAAGATGACCAACCAAGCAGCTTCAACATTCAATTCAATGCAACTTTATTTATCCCCTCGTGGGCAAACACATGAAAACGACACAAAAACAACACATCATAGTCTCCATGAGGACCGTGATTACAGATCCACTTTTTAATTACATCTATTCATTGTGAAAAGATAAAACAGATTAATTAACTCTCTGGCTGTCGTCTTCACCTCAGGCCCTCGACCTCTGAACCCCACCCACCTGAAGAAAGAGTCCTCTGATGAGGAGCCCATGCAGACTGACGTGGGAGACCCTGTGTACGTGCCAGGCTCTGGGGACAACCCCCTGTTCACAGCAGAACCCCTGACCCTGGACGATCTCCAGCTACTCTCAGAACTGTTCTACCTGCCGTATGAACACGGTTCTACTGCTAGAACCATGCTGACGGAACTGGACTGGCTGAAAGCACACAGAGAAGCAGTGGGAGAGGCAGAGACTGAGATGGTGAGGAGTGTGTGTGTTGGGACTGGGATGGTGAGGAGTGTGTGTGTGTGTGTGTGTTGGGACTGAGATGGTGAGGAGTGTGTGTGTTGGGACTGAGATGGTGAGGAGTGTGTGTGTTGGGACTGAGATGGTGAGGAGTGTGTGTGTTGGGACTGAGATGGTGAGGAGTGTGTGTGTGTTGGGACTGAGATGGTGAGGAGTGTGTGTGCGTTGGGACTGGACTGAGATGGTGAGGAGTGTTGGGACTGGACTGAGATGGTGAGGTGTGTGTGTTTGGACTGAGATGGTGAGGAGTGTGTGTGTTGGGACTGGACTGGCTGAAGGGACTCAGAGGCAGTGCGGGATATAGAGACAAGGACTGAGTGGGACACACTCAATCAATGTAATAATTTAAGTATCTTTATTGATGTGGAAATTGTAAGAACTTACATTGACAACTTTCTCTAACACACACACCCTCTCTCTTTCTCACTAACTCTCTCTGTCTCCATGTATCTCTCGGTCCCCTCTCTCCCTCTCTACAGACAGCAGAGTGGCGTTCCAGGGCGAAGTGTTTTGACGTGATGTGTGTTGCTGTGTTTACCATGTTTAACCGTCTGTCCAACGCCCCCAACCGGAGCATCCTCTACGACCTCTACAACTACATCTGTGACATCAAGAGTGGTGTCACCCTGGCCCGCGCCTACGTCAAACAATTGGGTACAACGGGGGGGGGGGGGGGAATAGTGTGTGTGAGACACATGAAGCGGCGCCGCCAAATAATTAAGTACACCGGGCGTGGCTGCGGGGAGGGGAGAGAGACCCATATAGTATGTTGTTGTGTAGGTCACTGCGTTATTGTATGTTGTGGTACAAGGAGCAGTATGCAGTAGGCAATAAGCATACAGGTTGATGTATCATTTAAGTGTAATATTGTTTGTGTCCACAGGGGGGCAGAGTAGGCCCTCAGCCCAGGTGATGACTGACGACCCAGAGCCCTGGGGGTTTAGAGGGGGTCTCTCCGGGGAGTTCCAGGTACGGCGCTTACCCCCCATCATCCGCCCCTTTAACCCCCATCACCCGCCCCTTTAACCCCCATCATCCGCCCCTTTAACCCCCATCACCCGCCCCTTTAACCCCCATCATCCGCCCCTTTAACCCCCAAATCACACCCCTTTAACCCTCATATCCCACCCCTTTAAATCCCATATCCCACCCCTTTAACCCTCATATATCACCCCTTTGATGAGATGACTGGAATTATTTTGTATGCCTCTTACATCTCAATCGGTCGACAACGTCATTGCATCAACATTGGTAATAAATTCTGCAGTCAAACTTTTATGTAATTATGTCATCCAAAATTGTTACTGGATGTCTGCAACAAACATTCACCTTTTGCTACTATTTGTCTACGAGTACAATGTGATGCACCACACAGAACACACTACAGCTGTATGTACTTCTGCTGTCACATTCACATCACAGATCAAGCCACACACACACACAGGGGATCACAGACAACCACCTAGACAGAGCCATTGATCTCTCAGGCATAACAAAGAGATCATTGACTTGGTACTGACTGGTTGATGACGATAGTATTGCTGCTGTTTATTGTTGTTTAGAGAATGCTGCCTTGCCATGGTAACAGAGATCTGTTCCGCCACCCTCCTATGACATCAGTGTATTCTATACGACCCTTCTGCCCAGAAGACAAGGTTAGTTATTTCAATATATCTAGAACTGACTATAACATATCTGTTAAAATATACGAGACGTGTGGACCGACTGGGAATGGAAACCAGGTTTTCTGAGTGTTTTGCCATAAGACTGTGTTAGCCCACTGAGCGAAAGCCTGTAGTATAGAGCACCACAGTGGACACGTCAGAATTCCCATAAAACCTAGCAGTCAAAAAGGGAAATGGTTCCAAACGTTTTTCCTCCATTCATTTTTCCCATAGGGGATTTTAGAAACACTTAAAATAAGGGCTGTGTGCCTCTCGGACAAGGTGACTTTTTTAAATCAATATATTCGGCTCTATTTACTCTGATTCAAAAATGCTAATTAGCATCAAAGTAGACATCATGCAAAACTACAAATCCCAAGAAGCTCCTGCACATCATCTCTAGCTGACACCTTTGCTAACAGGTATTGTGTCAATTTAAAACTTGCACAAGACAGTTCACAGAATTGTCCATATAAAGAACTTTAGTCAATTTATTCATTACAACATCGATTCAGCAGTCTCGTCTATGTCATGGCATTTGTAGTTCTGTATGATAGCCACATTAGCATTACATTTTTGGGAGGTAAATACAGGCGAATATATTGATAAGTCACCTTGTCTGATGGGGGGGGTTTCCATGGTTATCAGAACGTCACGCCAAGGTAAACCTACACAAAACACAACCCTTATTTTAAGTGTTTCTAAAATCACTTATGGGAAAAATGAATGATGCTAGGTGTTATGGGTATTCTGACTCATACTGTGGTACTCTATTGTTTTAATAATTATGCTAATATGACTCGTTTCATTCTCATTGAGAAGCTAACGCGTGTAGTTATAAGCTAACCCGGGCGTTAGGTTTGGTTCACCAAACCACCTCTAATACGTGAGGCATGTATCGGCTAGCTGACATCTTTATTGATTTTGTCTTCATAACATCTCTGTTGTTTCAGACTGAGATACAGAAGATCCACATGGAGATGCAGAGAGGAGAGGCCAAGGCTCCTGCAGCAGCACTACCTGCTCTGATCAGTGATGGGTGAGGGAGTGTGTACAGCATGATTCCCCAATGATCCACTCTGGACAGTCTCTGATCAGTGATGGGTGAGGGAGGGAGTGTGTACAGCATGACTCCCCAATGATCTACTCTGATCAGTGATGGGTGAGGGAGGGAGTGTGTACAGCATGACTCCCCAATGATCTACTCTGGACAGTCTCTGATCAGTGATGGGTGAGGGAGGGAGTGTGTACAGCATGACTCCCCAATGATCTACTCTGGACAGTGATCAGTGATGGGTGAGGGAGGGAGTGTGTACAGCATGACTCCCCAATGATCCACTCTGGACAGTCTCTGATCAGCCAGTAGTTGTTCTTCAATATGTGACTGCGCGCTTGTCCTGACCTTCAGTCTAGACAGCCAGTATGTAATGTCCCAGTGTACCTCTCCCCCTCCCCAGGCTAGCAGGAGGGCAGCTGTGCCCCTCCCCAAGCTGTGGTCTGGTTCTGGAGGATGAGAGGGGGGTGTGTGGTTATGCCCTGGGCCTTACTGACACCACAGCAGCTGCACTGAACAACCAGGTAACCGCTGGGTTCCAACTGCACAATCACACACTGGAATATGACTTGGTCTTGTTTCAATCATTGACCCCAACATTATTCTATATGGTTGTAGTTCAGTTCTGTCTCTCTGTATTACTTCAGATGTTTTGTATGGAGTTCCTTGACTCTGAAAATACGATTAGATTTTTTCTCCCTCTCCCCCCCGTCCTTCTTGTAGAGAGCGTTGCCAGGGGACTTCCCTTCCATGGTAACCATGCAGCTCCACCCCCGGGTTACAGACCCCGCCCCCGCCAGGCGTATGATTGGCAGCCTGCTCTCGTTGATGAAGACCAGTGGTGAGTTGTTAACTTGTATATTCACAGCCACTACTGTGATTAGGGTGCTGACTCCCTTGTAGTTGTGCACCTGCACAGTGGGTTTCTGGTCACTGTTTGACTGAGCAGGTCTCTCCAACCCTGTTCCTGGATAGATACTCTCCTGGAGGTTTTTAATCCAACCCCAGTTGTAACTAAGCTGATCAACCAGCTAATTATTAGAATCAGGTGCACTAGATTAGGGTTGGAGTGAACCTACAGAACGGTAGCTCTCCTGGAACAGGGTTGGAGAACCCTGGCTTAGTGTGATGGCTGCTATGCAACGTGATGATGTCAGAGTTCAACAATACCCTTGACCTATTAGTAATCAGACCGGGGTTCAAGCACATTCAGCTTTAGAGGTGGGGATTTGACTATTGGCACAATACAAAGTAGGATTCAGTTACTGATCCAGAAATGAATCAGATGTGTCTATGCCAGATGGTGCTTCTCTCCCTGATGGCATAGGGCTGGATTATCAGAACTAACACATGTACAGCCCCTCATTCAGAATGAGGTGCATCGTTCAGTTTGTCTTGTTCCTCATTCTTTTCCCCTCGTTATCATTTGACTGTAGTTAACATCTGAATCTACCCCGCCCCTCTCTCTCCTACAGGTTCCAGAGGTGTGTTCTGTGAGCTGAGGCAGGGTGACAGGAGGATGTTTGACTTCTACTCTAAACTGGGCTCCTTCACAACGCTCAAAATGGCAGGGCTGCCTCAGGACGTCATCGCCATGGGAACCAGCTTGTAAACTTGTCACCACCTTGTACTACTACATCGTCAGGTTTTCAAAATGGCCTTTTGGATAACAGGGACGAGAACGTTTGATTGAAAAACATTGTTTCATGGCCATGTGTCAATCACTATAGGATGATGTGTGAAATGTATCTGATCCACATTGAGTATTTGTGGAACGTATCTTTGTAAATTCCAATCAGTTAATGGTATGTTTTAAATTATGACTTCCCTGAACAATCCCATATTAATGGAATGATAACTTGAAGTGATTGATTGCATTTAAATCAGCCTGTAAGAGGATCTAACTAATGTACTGTATCTGTTTTATGTTGTGATCAATAAAGATTTGAATCTGTATGACACATGTTTTCTGTGGTAAGCTGTTCATTATTCAACCAACTCTGATCAAGAACCAGAATGACATATGAACATTTTAATCTGAGGTGTTCTGTTTTAAGAGAGAAAACAAGTTATTAACATAACAGCTGGTGTAAGAAGATCATGCATCTTATTCAGTAGTCTGGTCAACATATGGCAAATGTTGACAACCCAACGTCATCTAAGTTTTGCATTTGTGAGTTAGTGTTAGTTTAAACAAGGGTCCTCTTCAGAAGGCACAAACGTAAAAAAAAAAAAAAAAACAGAAACCCCCCAAAATTACTGGCCTTATTGGACAACTTCAGGTAATTAATGCTCAGTTTTAAAACGTTTCTTTCCGATTTGTGCCTACTGAACACAACCCTGTCAATTTTAGTATTTTTGTTCCTGTGAGCGTCAGTTTTTACGACCGTTGTTTGACCACTGTTCAACCTTAGGTCTTCTTCGGCTGCGTTTAGATATGCAGCCAATTATTTTGACCAGTCAGATCTGATGTGATTGGTAAAAACCTCAGACTTGGTGGACTACATTACCCAGACTCCTTTGGGGGGCAGGAAGTTACCCATGTGAAGAATCTTATGACACTAGTCATTTTTCTGGACAACCTTGTTGGTGATGACTGGGACCTTAACCCTTCCTGGAACAGAGTTCTCCTACCTCATCACACTACTTCACAGGTGTGTCAGGTCACAGGTAGGTGTTGTTTCTAAGTTCTAACAACCAACCCTCTCCAGTCTCTCCTAAGGATCTCCCCATCCCTCCATTTTAAATAAACTCCAGTCCTTCATACTTCAGGTCTCCTATCTTCGTCTCTGGCAGTAACATCCTCCCGTCTAACGTAAACGCCAGGATATACGTCGCTATCTTCCCCGCGTCCTCCTCCGACTTCAACGCGAGTACGATCTGATCGTCGGTGTCCGGTACGAACTTGAAGGAGGAGAAACCGTGCGTTGGGTGGAGCGGTCCAGCGTGCCCCACGGTGATGTCGCGGAAGTCCGAGGGGCAGGAGAGGAGGAGGTTGGTGGCGCGGCGCTCGTCGGCGATCTCATCATAGCGTTCGGAGCTGGCGCGGCGGGGGAGGAAGAACCAGCGCTGGAGGCGGTCGGACCACACCGCAGACTCATGGATCAGGTAACCTGGACGGGAGAAAGAGAGAAAGGGGAGATATATGAGAGAGAAAGTGTGAGATGATCAAGGGAGTGTTTTTCCACACAACTGACTTGGTGCATCAGGTCGCCTCGGAGAAAGACAATAGAAAGTGACATCTTCAGAGGAACAGAGAGAGTTAGCGTGACAGAAAGATTAAAGGGTGTGTCATACATTCTCCCAGGAACCAAGAGGATTAAAGACAGGTGTATTAGACTCCGCCCCCCTCCCTCACCTGGCGGTTGAATCCCGGCTGCGCTGCGCAGGGCGTTGTAACGCGGTACCCAGTTCTCGTGTTCCACGTCGCCGCGGTAACCCACCACCTTGATCCATTGGGGGTTGTCGTTGATGAACTCTCCGGTAGTGGTCGTCCACTCTTTACCCAGACCCCCCACGTAGAGGCACTCATCCTTCACCGCCAGCCACTCCGCCTTGAACCCTACACAGAGGTCAAGGGTTAGAGGTTATTACAGTATGGTCCTGGTGATCCACTCTTTACCCAGACCCCCCACGTAGAGGCACTCATCCTTCACCGCCAGCCACTCCGCCGTGAACCCTACACAGAGGTCAAGGGTTAGAGGTTATTACAGTATGGTCATGGTGATCCACTCTTTGCCCAGACCCCCCCCACGTACAGACACATCCTTCAGGGCCAGCCACTCTGTTTTGAGCCCCCCCACACACACACTGACCTTTTGAGACAGACCCGTCTCCATCAGTCAGTATCACCCAGGGTACCGCCTGGTTCCCCTCTATCCTGTAGACAACTCCTGTACGGTCGTCCACACTGTATAGGTGACCGTTGAACGCAACTAGCTCCGACAGCTCCATACCTGGGGGTACAATGATCAGTCAGTCAATACAATGATCACTCGGTCAATACGATGATCAGTCGGTCAGTACGATGATCAGTCGGTCAGTACGATGATCAGTCGGTCAGTACGATGATCAGTCGGTCAGTACGATGATCAGTCGGTCAATACGATGATCAGTCGGTCAGTATGATGATCAGTCGGTCAGTATGATGATCAGTCGGTCAGTATGATGATCAGCCGGTCAGTATGATGCACCCAGCGCAGTCTTCATTAATATTAAGTACAGAAAGTATTCACACTCCTTAACTTTTTCCATATGTTGTTGTGTTACAGCCTGAATTTAAAATGTATTAAATTGAGATCGTTTTGTCACTGGCCTACACACAATACCTCATAATGTCAAAGTGGAAGAATGTTTTTAGACATTTTTACTAATTAATAAAAAGCTGAAATGTCTTGAGTCAATAAGTATTCAACCCCTTTGTTATGGCAAGCCTTAAGTTCAGAGATACAAATGTGCTTAACAAGTCACATAAGTTGCATGAACTCACTCTGTGTGCAATAATAGTCTTTAACATGATTTTTGAATGACTACCTCACCTTTTTTTAATTTATTGAACCTTTATTTAACTAGGCAAGTCAGTTAAGAACAAATTCTTATATACAATGACGGCCTAGTAACAGTGTTCAGGGGCAGAACGACAGATTTTTGCCTTGTCAGCTGGGGGATTCGATCTAGCAACTGGCCCAACGCTCTAACCACTAGGCTACCTGCCGCCCCTCTGTACACATACAATTATCTGTAAGGTCCCTCAGTCGAGCAGTGGATTTAAAACAGAGATTCGACCACAAAGACCTGGGAGGTTTTCCAATGCCTTACAAAGAAGGGCACCTATTGGTAGATGGGAACACATAAAAAGCAGACATTGAATATCCCTTTGAGCATGGTGAAGTTGTTCATTACACTTTGGATGGTGTATCAATACACCCAGTCACTACAAAGATACAGGTGTCCTTCCTAACTCAGGAGAGGAAGGAAACCGCTCACGGATTTCACAATGAGGCCAACGGTGACTTTAAAACAGTTAAAGAGTTGAATGGCTGTGATAGGAGAAAACTGAGGATGGATCAACAACATTGTTGAACAACATCCACATTACTAACCTAATTGACTGAGTGGAAAGAAGGAAGGCTGTACAGAATAAAAAATATTCCAAAACATGCATCCTGTTTGCAACAACGCACTAAACAAGTAATACTGCTAAAAATGTGGCAAAGCAATTAACTTTTTGTCCTGAATACAAAGTGTTATGTTTGGGGCAAATCCAATACAACACATTACTGAGTACCACTCTCCATATTTTTAAGCATAGTGGTGTCTGCATCATGTTATGGGCATGCGTGTAATTGTTTAGGACAGAGTTCTTTTTCAGGATAAACCAGAAACGGAATAGAGCTAAGCACAGGCAACATCCTAGAGGACAACCTGGTTCAGTCTGCTTTCCAACAGACACTGGCAGATTAATTCACCTTTCAGCAGGACAATAACCTAAAACACAAGGCCAAATCTACACTGGAGTTGCTTACCAAGAAGACAGTTAATGTTCCTGAGTGGCCGAGTTACAGTTTTGAATTAAATCTACTTAAAAATCGATGGCAAGACTTGGTTGTCTAGCAATGCTCAACAACCAATTTGACAGAGCTTGAATATTTTTTTAATTAAGAAGGCAAAGACTGTGCACAGCTCTTAGAAACTTTCCCAGAAACACTCACAGCTATAATCGCTGCAAAAGATTATTCTAACATGTCTTGACTCAAGGGTGTGAATACTTATGTAAATAAGATATTTCTGGATTTCATTTTCAATAAATGTTTTCACTTTGTCATTACGGGGTATTGTGTGTAGATGGGTGAGAGGAAAAACATATATTAAAGCTATGTTGAATTCAGGCTGTAACACAATAAAATGTGGAATAAGTCACAGAGTCACAGAGATTTATACTTCTCATATGACAGAAGAAAGGAGAACACATTCCAACTACTGTTATGTGATACTAGCCTGGCTGCCAGTCCGTCTCTGCCCTCTAGCCACTCCTTACATAAGGAGTTGGCAAGAGAGCAGAATCAGAGTGGTCTGGCAGCCAGGCAGAGAACACAACACAGTGGTTTAAACCAGTGGCTTTCAAAGCTCTCCTCGTGGAACCTCGGACGTTTCACAATTCCATTGTAGAACTAGCTCACCTGATTCACCTAGTTGACGGTTTGATGATTAGTTGACAAGTTGAATCAGGTGTGCTAGCTCTGGAATAGATCAAACACATGGAACGACTTGGGGGTCCCTGAGGAGAGGTTTGAGAACCCCTGGTTTAAACCATTCTCCTCTTCTGCTTAGTCTTTGGGGTCTAGGCCGGGTTACTGTAAAGACGCACTATGCAGAAATCGCTCAGCCATTTCCTGGTTGCTACAATTCTAATAGTTGTGACAAAACGCAGGTGTAGTGTAGAGAACCTAAAACTTAAGAACAGGAAGCACAGAAATAGCGCACATAGGACAGACCTACCACTTCTTAGACTTGCTTTCAATGAGAACTACAGATCTATAACACGCATTTCTATGTGAATTTGGTTGGGTCGCCCCAGCTTTAAAAGCAGTTTGTGACAAATGCTGATATATAAAAAAAAATCTTTGAAGCCATTTGAATAAATGGTACAACACGGTTCGAGTCCCAAATGGCACCCTATTCGCTGTATACTGCACTACCGAGTGGTGCACTAAATAGGGAAGAGAGTGCCATTATAGATGGAACCACAGTAATTAAAACCACCTCGTCCCTTCTCAGCCAGGTGGCTCTCCAGGGTCAGGCTGTCTGCGTCCCACTCCACCTCCACTCTGTCCCCACTCTCAGACACCACCAGGTGGCCCCTCCGCATGACGCTAAACCACGTCTGACCCTACAGGACATAAGATAAATACTTTGTTTTAGCATGTAGCTGAACCACGTCTGACCCTACAGGACATAAGATAAATACTTTGTATTAGCATGACGCTGAACCACGTCTGACCCTACAGGACATAAGATAAATACTTTGTTTTAGCATGACGCTGAACCACGTCTGACCCTACAGGACATAAGATAAATACTTTGTTTTAGCATGACGCTGAACCACGTCTGACCCTACAGGACATAAGATAAATACTTTGTTTTAGCATGACGCTGAACCACGTCTGACCCTACAGGACATAAGATAAATACTTTATTTTAGCATGACGCTGAACCACGTCTGACCCTACAGGACATAAGATAAATACTTTGTTTTAGCATGTCGCTGAACCACGTCTGACCCTACAGGACATAAGAGAAATTGTTTATTCTACTCCTAAAATAAAATAACATAAGATAAATGAAGAAATACTGTATTAATCCCTGACGTAGCTAAACACGTCTGCTCCTTAAAATAAAATAAGCTTGTTGAATTAACATCAAATCCAATCACATTTTCTTTTGAGTACATTTAAAATCACCACACGCTTCAGAGTAAAACAGTTATCAAGCAAACGGATGAATAAAAGAACTGCATCGCACTGCTAGCTGTGGTTTAAGGCTCTGCATCACACTGCTAGCTGTGGTCTAAGGCTCTGCATCACACTGCTAGCTGTGGTCTAAGGCTCTGCATCACATCGCTAGCTGTGGTCTAAGGCTCTGCATCACACTGCTAGCTGTGGTCTAAGGCTCTGCATCACACTGCTAGCTGTGGTCTAAGGCTCTGCATCACACTGCTAGCTGTGGTCTAAGGCTCTGCATCACACCGCTAGCTGTGGTCTAAGGCTCTGCATCGCACTGCTAGCTGTGGTCTAAGGCTCTGCATCACACTGCTAGCTGTGGTCTAAGGCTCTGCATCACACTGCTAGCTGTGGTCTAAGGCTCTGCATCACACTGCTAGCTGTGGTCTAAGGCTCTGCATCACACTGCTAGCTGTGGTCTAAGGCTCTGCATCACACTGCTAGCTGTGGTCTAAGGCTCTGCATCACACTGCTAGCTGTGGTCTAAGGCTCTGCATCACACTGCTAGCTGTGGTCTAAGGCTCTGCATCACACTGCTAGCTGTGGTCTAAGGCTCTGCATCACACTGCTAGCTGTGGTCTAAGGCTCTGCATCACACTGCTAGCTGTGGTCTAAGGCTCTGCATCACACTGCTAGCTGTGGTCTAAGGCTCTGCATCACACTGCTAGCTGTGGTCTAAGGCTCTGCATCACACTGCTAGCTGTGGTCTAAGGCTCTGCATCACACTGCTAGCTGTGGTCTAAGGCTCTGCATCGCACTGCTAGCTGTGCCAATAGAGATCCTGGGTTCGAGTCCAGGCTCAGTCGCAGCCGGCCCATGGGGCGGTGCACAATTGGCCCAGCGTCGTCCGGGTTAGGGGACGGTTTGGCCGGCAGGGATGTCCTTGTCCCATCGCACACTAGCGAATCCTGTGGCGGCCGGGCACAGTACACACTGACACTGTCGCCAGGTGTAAGGTGTTTCCTCCGACACATTGGTGCTTCCGGGTTAAGCGGGCATTGTGTCAAGAATCAGTGCGGCTTGGCTGGGTCGTGTTTCGGAGGGCACACGGCTCTCGGCCTTCGCCTCTCCCGAGTCCGTACGGGAGTTGCAGCGATGAGACAAGACTGTAACTACCAATTGGATACCACGAAATTGGGGAGATTTATAATAAAAAATAAAAAAAATGTTTTATATAAAATGCAATAAATGAAAAAGAAAAGAAAAAAGAACATAAACAGTCTAATTACGGATAAAGCAGAAATGTGGGTTTTTAAGCATGATTTAAATACCTTGGTGCTCCTTGAAGCCATGTCCAAGTCGGCGATCACCCCAATACGGTACCGGATGCTCCCAGACGCAATCCTCTCCGGCGGGCTGAGAGGATATGTGTTGTTGTAGTGTTTATTCTTCCAGTTGACGCCGCCGTTGGATCCCACTGCAGCCACCGGTTGACGGTTACCATTATTGTTTACTTCCTTGTCATTGTTCGTCCACCAGCTTTGCGCCCCGTTACCGTGGTGATGGAAGCGGTCAGAGGAGACGCCGCCGAAGAAGTCATTGCCGCCAGTTCCGACCCCCGTCGTCTGGTGCAGGTAGAGCAGCAGGGTGAGGGCGAGGAGCGTTGCCACGGTGATGGCCCTCCATTTTAGGCGGAAGCGGGGGTCGGCGGCAGCGCAGGCCATGAAGGCCAGGGCGGGAAGGCCTCGAACGGAGATCCGCAGGGAATTCATGGAACTGGAATCATCAGGACCACCACGTTCCGGCTCCGAATTATACCCTGAGATAATGGACATGGGGGAGGGAAAGAAGGGACGGGTGAGTGAGTGAGAGATGGACAGAGAAAGAAGCCAGAGATGCAGGGGGTAAAAGGAGAAAGAGAATTGGAAAAAGAAAAGGAGTGGAAAAGAGCAAATGTTCATTCATTATATTCTCCACTGTTTATTATTATACTGCAGCCTGGTGCTGAACACTATATTGTCCACTGTTTATTATTATACTGCAGCCTGGTGCTGAACACTATATTGTTTATTGTTATACTGCAGCCTGGTGCTGAACACTATATTGTCCACTGTTTATTGTTATACTGCAGCCTGGTGCTGAACATTATATTGTCCACTGTTTATTATTATACTGCAGCCTGGTGCTGAACATTATATTGTCCACTGTTTATTGTTATACTGCAGCCTGGTGCTGAACATTATATTGTCCACTGTTTATTGTTATACTGCAGCCTGGTGCTGAACATTATATTGTTTATTGTTATACTGCAGCCTGGTGCTGAACATTATATTGTTTATTATTATACTGCAGCCTGGTGCTGAACATTATATTGTCCACTGTTTATTATTATACTGCAGCCTGGTGCTGAACACTATATTGTTTATTGTTATACTGCAGCCTGGTGCTGAACATTATATTGTCCACTGTTTATTGTTATACTGCAGCCTGGTGCTGAACACTATATTGTTTATTGTTATACTGCAGCCTGGTGCTGAACATTATATTGTTTATTGTTATACTGCAGCCTGGTGCTGAACACTATATTGTCCACTGTTTATTGTTATACTGCAGCCTGGTGCTGAACATTATATTGTCCACTGTTTATTGTTATACTGCAGCCTGGTGCTGAACACTATATTGTCCACTGTTTATTGTTATACTGCAGCCTGGTGCTGAACATTATATTGTCCACTGTTTATTATTATACTGCAGCCTGGTGCTGAACATTATATTGTTTATTGTTATACTGCAGCCTGGTGCTGAACACTATATTGTTTATTGTTATACTGCAGCCTGGTGCTGAACACTATATTGTCCACTGTTTATTGTTATACTGCAGCCTGGTGCTGAACATTATATTGTTTATTGTTATACTGCAGCCTGGTGCTGAACACTATATTGTCCACTGTTTATTGTTATACTGCAGCCTGGTGCTGAACATTATATTGTCCACTGTTTATTGTTATACTGCAGCCTGGTGCTGAACACTATATTGTCCACTGTTTATTGTTATACTGCAGCCTGGTGCTGAACATTATATTGTTTATTGTTATACTGCAGCCTGGTGCTGAACACTATATTGTTTATTGTTATACTGCAGCCTGGTGCTGAACATTATATTGTTTATTATTATACTGCAGCCTGGTGCTGAACACTATATTGTCCACTGTTTATTATTATACTGCAGCCTGGTGCTGAACATTATATTGTCCACTGTTTATTGTTATACTGCAGCCTGGTGCTGAACATTATATTGTCCACTGTTTATTGTTATACTGCAGCCTGGTGCTGAACATTATATTGTTTATTGTTATACTGCAGCCTGGTGCTGAACATTATATTGTCCACTGTTTATTATTATACTGCAGCCTGGTGCTGAACACTATATTGTTTATTATTATACTGCAGCCTGGTGCTGAACACTATATTGTCCACTGTTTATTGTTATACTGCAGCCTGGTGCTGAACATTATATTGTCCACTGTTTATTGTTATACTGCAGCCTGGTGCTGAACACTATATTGTTTATTGTTATACTGCAGCCTGGTGCTGAACACTATATGGTCCACTGTTTATTATTATACTGCAGCCTGGTGCTGAACACTATATTGTCCACTGTTTATTGTTATACTGCAGCCTGGTGCTGAACACTATATGGTCCACTGTTTATTATTATACTGCAGCCTGGTGCTGAACACTATATTGTCCACTGTTTATTGTTATACTGCAGCCTGGTGCTGAACACTATATTGTTTATTGTTATACTGCAGCCTGGTGCTGAACATTATATTGTCCACTGTTTATTGTTATACTGCAGTCTGGTGCTGAACATTATATTGTCCACTGTTTATTGTTATACTGCAGCCTGGTGCTGAACATTATATTGTCCACTGTTTATTGTTATACTGCAGCCTGGTGCTGAACATTATATTGTTTATTGTTATACTGCAGCCTGGTGCTGAACATTATATTGTCCACTGTTTATTGTTATACTGCAGCCTGGTGCTGAACATTATATTGTCCACTGTTTATTATTATACTGCAGCCTGGTGCTGAACATTATATTGTCCACTGTTTATTATTATACTGCAGCCTGGTGCTGAACACTATATTGTTTATTGTTATACTGCAGCCTGGTGCTGAACACTATATTGTCCACTGTTTATTGTTATACTGCAGCCTGGTGCTGAACATTATATTGTTTATTGTTATACTGCAGCCTGGTGCTGAACACTATATTGTCCACTGTTTATTGTTATACTGCAGCCTGGTGCTGAACACTATATTGTCCACTGTTTATTATTATACTGCAGCCTGGTGCTGAACATTATATTGTCCACTGTTTATTGTTATACTGCAGCCTGGTGCTGAACATTATATTGTCCACTGTTTATTGTTATACTGCAGCCTGGTGCTGAACATTATATTGTCCACTGTTTATTGTTATACTGCAGCCTGGTGCTGAACACTATATTGTCCACTGTTTATTATTATACTGCAGCCTGGTGCTGAACATTATATTGTTTATTGTTATACTGCAGCCTGGTGCTGAACATTATATTGTTTATTGTTATACTGCAGCCTGGTGCTGAACACTATATTGTCCACTGTTTATTGTTATACTGCAGCCTGGTGCTGAACACTATATTGTCCACTGTTTATTGTTATACTGCAGCCTGGTGCTGAACACTATATTGTCCACTGTTTATTATTATACTGCAGCCTGGTGCTGAACACTATATTGTTTATTATTATACTGCAGCCTGGTGCTGAACACTATATTGTTTATTGTTATACTGCAGCCTGGTGCTGAACACTATATTGTTTATTGTTATACTGCAGCCTGGTGCTGAACACTATATTGTTTATTGTTATACTGCAGCCTGGTGCTGAACACTATATTGTTTATTATTATACTGCAGCCTGGTGCTGAACATTATATTGTTTATTGTTATACTGCAGCCTGGTGCTGAACACTATATTGTCCACTGTTTATTGTTATACTGCAGCCTGGTGCTGAACACTATATTGTCCACTGTTTATTATTATACTGCAGCCTGGTGCTGAACACTATATTGTCCACTGTTTATTGTTATACTGCAGCCTGGTGCTGAACACTATATTGTCCACTGTTTATTATTATACTGCAGCCTGGTGCTGAACATTATATTGTCCACTGTTTATTGTTATACTGCAGCCTGGTGCTGAACACTATATTGTTTATTGTTATACTGCAGCCTGGTGCTGAACACTATATTGTCCACTGTTTATTATTATACTGCAGCCTGGTGCTGAACACTATATTGTCCACTGTTTATTGTTATACTGCAGCCTGGTGCTGAACACTATATTGTCCACTGTTTATTGTTATACTGCAGCCTGGTGCTGAACATTATATTGTCCACTGTTTATTGTTATACTGCAGCCTGGTGCTGAACACTATATTGTTTATTGTTATACTGCAGCCTGGTGCTGAACACTATATTGTCCACTGTTTATTATTATACTGCAGCCTGGTGCTGAACACTATATTGTCCACTGTTTATTGTTATACTGCAGCCTGGTGCTGAACACTATATTGTCCACTGTTTATTGTTATACTGCAGCCTGGTGCTGAACACTATATTGTCCACTGTTTATTGTTATACTGCAGCCTGTAAAATGTATTATGCGAGAGATGGTGGTGGACATGCCTTTATCAGCAAATATTGGTTTATTATCCAGCATATGGAAGTAAACATGGAGTCACGTGATGATGGTGTGTGTGGGCCTCCCACTATGACTCAGGACAGCATGCAGTTTATTAGGCTACAGATGAAATAAGTCATGATGAACTTCACAGGGTGGTGAAAGTGCACGGTGATGAGCTTGATGCTCCTTTCAATAAATATCCAGGGTCTTATTCTGGTGACATGATGATTGATGCTAAACTGCCGCTTGACTAATAAAAAAAATCCTCTTGCTCGTATCCATAATAACACCATAATGTAGGTAGCCTAACCACACTGCATGTGACAGCTGTGGCTAGAGAACACGTGGAGGTGAAAATGTGATGGAAACACGTTGAACTTTAAGTTTTCATGTACCAAATAAAACGTTTAAAAGTACATTTTGTTCACCAAGTCATCATGCACTGACTTTTAACAGCAACAAGTCTGTTTGAAGGAAACTCCACTGTTGGGAAAATGCAAAAATGTTTCTTTATGCAGATGTTTAAATATTTGCATGAAGATCTGTCAGCAAATTAGATGGAAACCAGCTAGTGACTGAACAAGGCTCCCCAGGACTGGGTCGTATTCACTAGACACTAAACCAGCTAGTGACTGAACAAGGCTCCCCAGGACTGGGTGGTATTCACTAGACACTAAACCAGCTAGTGACTGAACAAGGCTCCCCAGGACTGGGTCGTATTCACTAGACACTAAACCAGCTAGTGACTGAACAAGGCTCCCCAGGACTGGGTGGTATTCACTAGACACTAAACCAGCTAGTGACTGAACAAGGCTCCCCAGGACTGGGTGGTATTCACTAGACACTAAACCAGCTAGTGACTGAACAAGGCTCCCCAGGACTGGGTCGTATTCACTAGACACTAAACCAGCTAGTGACTGAACAAGGCTCCCCAGGACTGAGTCGTATTCACTAGACACTAAACCAGCTAGTGACTGAACAAGGCTCCCCAGGACTGGGTCGTATTCACTAGACACTAAACCAGCTAGTGACTGAACAAGGCTCCCCAGGACTGGGTCGTATTCACTAGACACTAAACCAGCTAGTGACTGAACAAGGCTCCCCAGGACTGAGTCGTATTCACTAGACACTAAACAAGCTAGTGACTGAAAAAGGCTCCCCAGGACTGAGTCGTATTCACTAGACACTAAACCAGCTAGTGACTGAACAAGGCTCCCCAGGACTGGGTCGTATTCACTAGACACTAAACCAGCTAGTGACTGAACAAGGCTCTCCAGGACTGGGTCGTATTCACTAGACACTAAACCAGCTAGTGACTGAACAAGGCTCCCCAGGACTGGGTCGTATTCACTAGACACTAAACCAGCTAGTGACTGAACAAGGCTCCCCAGGACTGGGTCGTATTCACTAGACACTAAACCAGCTAGTGACTGAACAAGGCTCCCCAGGACTGGGTCGTATTCACTAGACACTAAACCAGCTAGTGACTGAACAAGGCTCCCCAGGACTGGGTCGTATTCACTAGACACTAAACAAAAGAAAACAGACAGAAACTGAACTTATCCAATAAGAAAGAATGTCCGGGTTTTTTTGCGTAACATTTCCTGTTGCAACAAGTTTGCACTAATGAATATGACCCTGGGCTACCAGCTCTTCTAGGTGTCGTTTACCACTAAATACAGATCTAGAGTCAGCTTCACCTACCCCAGTCCCATCTTTAACTAGGAGTAGGGAAAATGCCAAACTGACCCAACACAACAGCGTATAGGGGCAACTTCCCCCTACCTGAACACAGGTGTGGTACCTGAACACCCATTCTGTATGTAGTGTACTACTGTTGACATGGTCCCATAAGGCTCTATGTAGGGAATAGGGTGCCATGTCTGGGTGGAGGAGAGGGAACAGGTGTCTTCCAATTGAAACTGGAGAGGGCTGTGTGTGTGTGTGTGTGGTAGAGGTCGACCGATTAATTTGAATGGCCGATTAAATAGGGCCGAATTCAAGTTTTCATAACAATCGGAAATCGGTAATTCTGGATGCCGATTTTGCCGGGGTTTTTTTCTACACCTTTATATTTAACTAGGCAAGTCAGTTAAGAGCACATTCTTATTTTCAATGACGGCCGAGGAACGGTGGGTTAACTGCCTTGTTCAGGGGCAGAACAACAGATTTTTACCTTGTCAGCTCAGGGATTCAATCTTGCAACCTTACGGTTAACTAGTTCAACGCTCTAACCACCTGCCTCACGAGGAGCCCGCCTGTTACGCGAATGCAGTAAGAAGCCAAGGTAAGTTGCTAGCTAGCATTAAACGTATCTTATAAAAAACAATCAATTATAATCACTAGTTATAACTACACATGGTTGATGATACTAGTGTATCTAGCGTGTCCTGCATTGCATATAATCGATGCAGTGCGCATTCGCGAAAAAGGACTGTCGTTGCTCCAATGTGTACCTAACCATAAACATCAATGCCTTTCTTAAAATCAATACACAGAAGTATATATTTTTAAACCTGCATATTTAGCTAAAAGAAATCCAGGTTAGCAGGCAATATTAAAAATAAAGGAGAGCCGCACACTCTAGGAGCTCAGATGCAAAAATGTAATTACCAACGTTTCGACAGCCAAGCTGTCTTCATCAGGGTATAATCACAAACCCTGCGGGATGACTCGTTTATATAGTGTCAAAAGACACACAGGTGTCTGTAATCATGGCCAAGAGTGGCCTAATATCATTGGTTCATTCTCAAATATTAAAATGGAATACAAAGAGCAGCATACAAAAAACAAATGGATAGCATACGATCATAGATTCATTTTAGACTACACAAGCTTACAAACAATTACAAAGTCACAAATATCACAAGAATGGCTTCAGATCAAAGTCTACGTTGAGACCGAAGGGAGCAAGGGTCTTTAAGTTAAAGATCCAGGCAGCCTCTCGTTTTAACAATAAATGATCAAGGTCATCCCCTCTCCTAGGGAGCAGGCAATATTAACCAGGTGAAATTGTCACTTCTCTTGCGTTCATTGCACGCAGAGTCAGGGTATATGCAACAGTTTGTGCCGCCTGGCTCATTGCGAACTAATTTGCCAGAATTTTACGTAATTACGACATAACATTGAAGGTTGTGCAATGTAACAGGAATATTTAGACTTATGCCACCCGTTAGATAAAATACGGAACGGTTCGTATTTCACTGAAAGAATAAACGTTTTGTTCTGGATTCGACCATATTAATGACCTAAGGCTCGTATTTCTGTGTGTTATTATGTTATAATTAAGTCTATGATTTGATAGAGCAGTCTGAGCGATGGTAGGCACCAGCAGGCTCGTAAGCATTCATTCAAACAGCACTTTTGTGCGTTTTGCCAGCAGCTCTTCGCAATGCTTCAAGCATTGCGCTGTTTATGACTTCAAACTTATCAACTCCCGGGATTAGGCTGGTGTAAGCGATGTGAAATGGCTAGCTAGTTAGCGTTATGCGCGCTAATAGCGTTTCAAACGTCACTCGCTCTGAGACTTGGGGTAGTTGTTCCCCTTGCTCTGCATGGGTAATGCTGCTTCGAGGGTGGCTGTTGTCGATGTGTTCCTGGTTCGAGCCCAGGTAGCGGAGAGGAGAGTGATGGAAGCTATACTGTTACACTGGCAATACTAAAGTGCCTATAAGAACATCCAATAGTCAAAGGTATATGAAATACAAATCGTATAGAGAGAAATAGTCCTATAATTCCTATAATAACTACAACCTAAAACTACTTACCTGGGAATATTAAGACTCGTGTTAAAAGGAACCACCAGCTTTCATATGTTCTCATGTTCTGAGCAAGGAACTTAAACGTTAGCTTTCTTACATGGCACATATTGCACTTTTACTTTCCTCTCCAACACTTTGTATTTGCATTATTTAAACCAAATTGAACATGTTTCATTATTTATTTGAGGCTAAATTGATTTTATTGATGTATTATATTAAGTTAAAATAAGTGTTCATTCAGTATTGTTGTAATTGCCATTATTACAAATAAAATAAATTTTAAAAATCGGCCGATTAATCGGTATCGGCTTTTTTTGGTCCTCCAGTAATCGGCATCGGCGTTGAAAAATCATAATCGGTCGACCTCTAGTGTGTGGTACAGACAAGATGACCCGTTCTCTGCATGTCTTGCATCATGGTTGCCAGGGGCAACAGACTTTAAAAAAGGTAGAGACAAGTAGGTACTAGTTCCGTTGTTCCTCTGTCACAGTTATGCACCCACTCACTTGTACTACTGAGTCACGCAATGCTACAAGACAGGCAACAAGGGCTAGACACTACAATACTGTAGAATACGTACCAGGGTTCAAATACTATTTGAAATCTTTCAAAGACTTTTAGCGTTTGCTCTCTAGCATGTTGGAGTCCCAGATGGGTGGAGTTTGACTGCTTGCAACTATTCTATTGGTTCCACTGTGCCAGGCAAGCTCAATCAAGCCCAGATAATGTATTTGAAATGATTTTAAATAGTATTTGACCCCAGGGAAACACACATTTTCTCTGTAAGGGGAACTGTGGAGTGGCGTCTCCCTTGATGCTATCTGCCTCTGGTCTAGGAGAGACTAAATGATTACTAAACACTGTAGGATGTGTCCAAAACGGTACCATATTTCCTGTTTAAGGCACTTATTTTGACCAGGGGCCATAGGGTTGAAAAGCAGTGCACTATGTAGGGAATAGGGTTCCATTTGGGACACACTTGGTTTGGAGTTTTTTTACTCTGTCATTATTGCACAGTTCTACCTTTCCTCTCACTGGCTAGAGAGAGGGGGATACAGGGACGGAGAGAGGGACACAGGGCCGGAGAGGGGGATACAGGGCCAGAGAGGGGGATACAGGGCCGGAGAGGGGGATACAGGGAGGTACAGAGGGATACAGGGACGGAGAGAGGGAGGGATACAAAGACGGAGAGAGGGAGGGATACAAAGACGGAGAGAGGAAGAGATGGAAATCACTTGCTGGATGAGTGGGTGGCAGAGAGGATAGGGGGCTGGAGAAAGGAATGCGGTCAAGTGAAGGAGAGGAATATGCCCGTTGCTGAGCGCTCAGGAAGGAGGAGGAGAAATGGTGAATAACGGAACACAGCTGGATCTGAGAGAGGAAGAGATCAATAGTTGTCACAGCTGGTTTCTGTGGCACGCAGGTTTGGGTTTACATGCAGTGTGAGGGCGGTGATTTGGTGAGTGACTGCTTGAGTGAGAGAAAGTGAGAGTGTGTTTGTGTTAGAGGCACATGGTTTTGATAGGAGAGACCAGTGTTAGTCTCTTGTGGTCGGCTACCTCAGTAAGTCTTCACAGACTGGCTGATAACCTCATGATGATACATCCTACTCTCCTTACCTACACAGCTAACCTGTTGACATCTCTTTATTTTACCTTTATTTAACTAGGCAAGTCATTTAAGAACAAATTCTTATTTACAATGGCGGCCTACTCCGGCCAAACACTTACGGCGCTGGGCCAATTGTGCGCCGACTCCCAATCACAGCCGGATGTGATACAGCCTGGAATAGAACCAGGGTCTGTAGTGACGCCTCTAGCACTGAAATGCAGTGCCTTAGACCGCTGCACCACTCAGGAGCGCTAACTGAAGTGGAAAGTTTTTCTTTCCAAAATGGAACCCTATTCCCTATATAGTACACTACTTTACCATAGTGCCCTGTTCAAAAGTAGAGCACTACATAGGGAATGAGGTGCCATTTGTGATGCAACCAGGTGATGTAACCTAATACAGGTAAATGAGGTAACAATGTTTGATTGACTGGAGCACAAAATAACGAAACGCTAACCCATAAGTAAACAACACAAGAGGCAAAACCACCACTGTTGTTATGGTGATAAAATCACTCGCTAATAGGCTGTTATAAAACAATGGATCTGTCTCAAATGGCACACTATTCCCTATATAGTGCACTACCAGATCAAACTCATTCCATGGAGGGCCGAGTGTCTAATGGTTTTCGCTCCTCCCTTGTATTTGATTTTTTTTTATGTTTTTATTTAACCAGGTAGGCTAGTTGAGAACAAGTTCTCATTTACAACAGCGACCTTGATCAATTAAGGCCATTGATTAGTTAGGAACTCCCCTCACCTGGTCGTCTACGTCTTGAATCGGAAACATTAAAAGGAAACAACAAAACCTGCATAAACTCTATTGAAAGAGTTTGACACCCCTGATATAGCTAGGTCCCCTCCAACAAGACATCATGGCCACGAAGACAGGAAGAGAGGTGGAGCCAGAAATCTAGCCAGACTACAAGGGGTGTATTCATTATGGAAACTGTTTAAGAACCAAACGGAAGCAAACAGAGAAAAAGGAACTAAACAGGAATGGACCTACCCAAATTTGTCCAATACAAACTCTTGTTCGCGTTTTCCGTTTGGAGTAAACCATAGATCGATAGAAGACTCATCATGGATATAAACTGTTAACATGGACATTGTCATTGAGGGCCAACTTGCAAGCACAAAACCAGTCAACAAATGTCAAGCAAATATACACCCGGGCTACCCTATTAATTGAGGTTTTACTGTACTTTAAAATGGAGATAGCTTTAGCTTCAATGGCACTGCCCATTCTGTCACAGACACTATAACTCAACAGATACAAAGATGAGTCATCTATCTCTATAGAGTAAATGGTTTCTGTTGCAAAACATTTGCAAGAGACTAAACGTTTTGCTATAGAATCAGTGTAATGATTACACCCCAGTAATCTTGGGGCAAAACGAATGACTGTCAAACTAGCAGACTGACCAAATGCTTATCTAGCTACTAGTTAGCTTTGATACCTTCACTCCTTAAGGTCCAAGGACCTTATGCTATTTCCAGAGGTAGACCATCTCTGCAGCAAAAACAGCCAAATACTCCATCTAAACGTGAAACGATTGTCGATTGCGATATGGTTCTAGAAACATAAAGCCCTGTACTTTCATATCACAAAATAATTTCACAAATGCAAAACACATACAATATACACTTACTGTATGCTGTTTTAACCGGCTTCATTACAGTCGCAGCTGACAGTATCTTTCAGTGACAACATGTTTCTGGCGGCCTTCTGTTACACACAGGTGTTCGGAGCATGCGAGATAATGAGCATGTCGCATGCTTCCGTCGGTCTTCCGTAAACAGCTGTAACATGGAGATATGACCTTGTGGGAACACCAACCCTAACCCTATAAAAGGTGTGTTTCAATTTAACCTTTTGTTTTGAGAAAAGTATGTCTCGCTTATATGAAAGATAAGGTTATGCTTCCAAAACCGTACCGCAAGCGATGCGTGTTAATGTTCAGACCGAACGTCTGGGCTCTTATTAACAAATCTCCACTGTAGACGCCTTCGTCCAATTAACGTTACTCATATGTGTTAAGTAATGGAACAGAGTCATGGTCAAGGTCTAACTATGATACATGTAGGAGCTACGTCAAAAGCTATGTGAATGACTGTCAATCAATGTTAACTCTGAAAAAGTCAGAGAAGGTCGGAAATAATTTCGGAAAGTATATTCCACTTTTAGCAAGCGCCTAGCTAGCTTGTACAAAAAAAACTTTAGCATTAGGGGCTAGCTTATTTGATAGCATTGATAAATCCGCCTCCAGACTGCTTGTCAGTTGAAATTATCCGTTACTTTATTATGCCTGGCTTTGTATACTTTGGACAGAACGTACTTACTGGGTATACTTTAGACAGACCGTACTTACTGGGTATACTTTAGAGAGGCCGTACTCACTGGGTGAGAGGGAGGTATCCACGTCGCCCCGTAGCGACTGCTTGGAGGAGGTTAATGTGGTGGTTCTCGGTCCCTACTCCCCCTGCTCCATCGCTGGAAGAGAGTTGAGGCAGCCAGCTCTACTTCCGCCTTGTCGCTGCTTCCCTGGCGCGAGCGGAATGAACTCTGGAAACTCTGCCAACTTGCCGCGCATGACGACGCACAGCCGCCGCCGCACCGCTACCCGACGCATTCCAACGAGCTTCCTGATTGGTCCGTTCCTTTCCGCGTCGCTTGACCCAGCGTTTGCTTAAAATATTCTGTCCGTCGCGCTGAGTTGAACACATTGGCCCTGACCTTCTCGGGTAACCTGTACAGTCCATATAAGTGGGTACAGTACAGTTCAGACTGAGATAAATAATATTTTCCTAAAAACTCCGAACGAAACGAATAGAACTGCTGCTGTGGTAGAATTAAAACAACGTTCTAGAACAACGCGTTGTTTCTAGAGCGCGATTTTCTCTGATGAATCGGTGTCAGAAGGCTGGTCGAACACAATATCCCTTATGTTCCCCAAAAACAATGATCCTATTTATAACGTTTCATATGATGGTTATGAAAAGCCTAGACTCCTTCCCTTGTAACCACAGTTTCCCCTGACAGTCCCGTCTCTGAAACTCACCCTTATTTTCTCAAAAAGAAAGCTTTAAAAGAATTGGCACACTTCTATGACATACACATTTATTGTGATATTTTACATAATTCTCCCACCAACATTATTACTAGTCATGTCATGTAAACAATAATGTAAACAAGCATTTAGGCTAATAGACAAAGAAGCATAATGACCCACATAAAACAATTATTACATTTTAGTGTGCAAATCTAGATTGACAATTTCATATTAGGGTAGAATAATAAACAAAATACAGTATTCCTTAGTTCTAGATTGTGAGAGACAAGTTCAAGTGTCAAAAGGTTATTTTGGGGTAAATGTTACAATTAATTCCCTGTGTAACACACATCTGACAATTATATAGGTAAACATTGACATATGTCCAAAATGGCAACCTTTTCCCTAATATAGTGCACTACTTTTCACCATTCGAGACGTACCCTCTTGAATGCCAACATTCACCTTTCGTCATACTGATTTCAATTCATGTCATGTACTTAATCTTAACACGAGAAGTCCAGACCCTGTTCATGTCCTTTAGAAAATAACCAGGGTTTGAATTACAGGGGGGGGGGGGGGTAGGCCAGACTGAACACCCTCGTCGTTCATGCACCCCCAAGAGCCAATGTATAATTTGAACCCTGGTTCTAATGACAGGTGAATAAAGTTATAATAACAGGTGAACAACATAGTGGGGAAAGATTCCCAGTCAATATGGTTCAGAGAACCCTGGTTCTAATGACAGGGGAATAAAGTAGTGGGGAAAGATTCCCAGTCAATATAGTTCAGAGAACAGGCCTCCTTATTCAAGTCAACGACGCCATAATGGGTGGACTATTTCTATGGTTCAGAGAGGTTTAGAAACAAACACAGGAAGTGATGTAACAATACAAAGAAACAAAAAAGTGCTGCTGTCGCCGCGTTATCAACTACACTGTGCCACTAAAACAAGCAATGAAATCGACTGGCATTGGCAAAATTGCCATGAAGACAATATTAATTTGTGCATAGTGATTGGTTAACTGATTAGCTATCTCACTCGCTCTGGAAACAAGTGTTGCTACTTTATCCTGGCAGGCTATGCTTCAGTCCCAAATGGCACCCTATACCCTACCTAGTGAAATAGACCTGGTTAAAACTAGTGAACTATATAAGGATACAATTTGGGATGCATATTATGTTGTCAAACTTTGGCTGGTCCAGGATCAGTTTGACCATTTCCTTAAAAGATTCCTAAGAGCTGACCCCAAACCAGTTGTTATAGCAGTAACAGAGTGAAGAGGTTACATCCTAAATGGGCACCCTATTCCCTCTATAGTGCACTACATTTAACCAGGGCCCATAGGTACCCATAGGGCTCTCGTCAAAAGTACTGCACTATATAGGGAATAGGGTGCCATTTGGGACAAATCCATAGTGCAGTGTGAGATAGTACTGGGTCAGACGGTGAGATAGGGTGCATCCTAAATGGTGCCATGTTCCCTGTATAGTGCACTACTTTTGACCGGAGCGCTATATATAGGGAATAGGGTGCCATTTGGGATGCAAACTTAGTTTCATCTGGTTGTTACTGTAAGACCGCGTGGGGAGGGGATTTTGGGTTTAAAAAACAAGTTAAGAGGAATCAAAACTGATCCAAGAACTGTAACTAAGGGAATCTTCACCCCGGAGGTTCTGTAACACAAAACATAATACCTCTTACCTAACCACCTTGTTTAGCCAATAGCCATCAGAACAGAGGTGTTTGTGGTTGATATGTAAATGAATGATTGGCCAGTGTCCCTGTATCTCTTCAATGATTGGCCAGTGTCCCTGTATCTCTTCATTGATTGGCCGGTGTCCCTGTATCTCTTTAGCTCTTCCCCATCATCTTTAACAGCAGCTGTACAAGGAGGAGGTAGATAAAGACAAAGGTCACAAAGGTCAAGTGCATCTTAACCTCTGAGACAGACTGATACTCATGATGAGTAATGATCATTAGCTCAAGGTTAGTGACTCCCAAAAAGCACCCCACACTAAGGTCTGGAGGAAATAACACTGTCTAGCTAATACACTTTTTATTTCCCTCAAAGGTTGACTGTAAAAAGATAGGGAGGGAGGAGGTAGGGAGGGGCGAGCGAGAGAAGGAGAAGAAAAAGGAAGGGTTAGATAAGGAGAGAGAAAGAGAAAGGGATGGGGGTACCTACATTTACATTTAAGTCATTTAGCAGACGCTCTTATCCAGAGCGACTTACAAATTGGTGCATTCACCTTATGATATACCTACCTGAGTGAGGTGGTAGTCTCCGTCGACTAGCTGCTCGATGATGTTGAAGTGATCTGTGTTTGGAACGTCCTCCAATGTTACCTTCAGTCCTTCTGTTGACTCCAGAGCCTGCAAGAGGGAAGGAGGAGAGGAGGGAGAGAGGACGGGAAGAGAGGGAGAGCAAAGGAGGGAGAAAAAAAAGGGACAGAAAGATAGTAGTTTTCTAGGCCCTAAAACTCTTCCAAAAATATAAGGGTTCAGCTGTTATAAAGGTGAATTGTTTTGTCACTTTCTGAAATCTTGCAACAAGAACAATCTAGATATATTCTAATGTGTCCCAGACAATGTCTGTTTTTCCATCCATGGAACTCAGACACATTCTATTCATCAGCTCTGATTCTGTGTTCTACTTCTGTGTGTTCAGCCTGTACTGACTTTGTAGTAGTCCTCCGACTGCTTCCGGAACTCTGGCGAGTCGTTCTGCGCCACGGCAACCACGATGTCACAGTCGGAGGAGGAGAGTTTGAGCTGCGGAACCAGCTGACTAGGACTGTTCCTCAGAGCCACCTCTCTGTGAAGAGACAGAGAGAGTGAGACAGAGAAAGAGGGAAAAAAAGAGGCGAGAGAGAGAGGGGAGCTTCTGGTGATGGCTCTGACTGGCACTGACTGCTACTGGACACCCACAGAGCAAACATACAGACTACATCTCTCTCTCTAAATATAGGATTAATTTAACCTTCTTCACTCTCTCACATACACAATGCCAAACACACACAAATAATTTGGCCATTGATAAACACCATTACTCACTGACCTTAGATGACCATTAGTAGATAAGGTAGAGCAGTGGTTCCCAAACTTTTTATAGTCCCGTACCCCTTCAAACATTCAACCTCCAGCTGTACCCCCTCTAGCACCAGGGTCAGCGCACTCTCAAATGTTGTTTTTTGCCATCATTGTAAGCCTCCACACACACACTATACGATACATTTATTAAACATAAGAGTGAGTCTGAGTTTGTCACAACCCGGCTCGTGGGAAATGACAAAGAGCTCTTATAGGACCAGGGCACAAATAATTATAATCAATCATTTTGCTCTTTATTTAAACATTTTACATATAAAACCTTATTTGTTCATCAAAAATTGTGAATAACTCACCACAGGTTAATGAGAAGGGTGTGCTTGAAAGGATGCACATACCTCTGCAATGATGGGTTGTATTGGAAAGTCTCAGTCTTATATCATTTACCACACAGTCTGTGCCTGTATTTAGTTTTCATGCTAGTGAGGGCCGAGAATCCACTCTCACATAGGTACGTGGTTGCAAAGGGCATCAGTGTCTTAACAGCGTGATTTGCTAAGGCTAGAAACTCTGCGCGCAGCCCTATCCAGAAATCTGGCAGTGGATTCTGATTAAATTCAATTTTCACAGAACCGCTTGTTGCAATTTCAATGAGGCTCTCTTGTTCAGATATCAGTAAGTGGACTGGAGGCAGGGGATGAAAGGGATAACGAATCCTGTTGTTTGTGTCATCCGTTTCGGGAAAGTACCTGCGTAATTGTGCACCCAACTCACTCAGGTGCTTCGCTATATCACATTTGACATTGTCCAAGCTTCAGTTCAATTGCACACAAAAAAATCATACATTGATGGAAAGACCTGTGTGTTGTCCTTGTTAATGCAGACAGAGAACAGCTACAACTTCTTAATCATAGCCTCAATTTTGTCCCACACATTGAATATAGTTGCAGAGCGTCGCTGTAATCCTAGATTCAGATCATTCAGGCGAGAAAAAACATCACCCAGATAGGCCAGTCATGTGAGAAACTCTTAATCATGCAAGCGGTCAGACAAGTGAAAATGATAGTCAGTAAAGAAAACTTTAAGCTCCTCTCTCAATTTAAAAAAAACATGTCAATACTTTGCCCCTTGATAACCAGCGCACTTCTGTATGTTGTAAAAGCTTTACATGGTCACTGCCCATATCATTGCATAATACAGAAAATACATGAGAGTTCAGGGGCCTTGCTTTAACAAAGTTAACCATTTTCACTGTAGTGTCCAAAACGTATTTCAAGCTGTCAGGCATTCCCTTGGCAGCAAGAGCCTCTCGGTGGATGCTGCAGTGTACCCAAGTGGCGTCGGGAGAAACTGCATGCATGCGTGTTACCACTCCACTATGTCTCCCTGTCATGGCTTTTGCGCCATCAGTACAGATACCAACATCTTGACCACCAAAGTCCATTTGATGTCACAAAGCTGTCCAGTACTTGAAAAATATCCTCACATGTTGTCCTGGTTTCCAGAAGAGGATGTCGTCCTTAATTGTCCCCCCATAAACGTAACAGACATAAACCAGAAGATGTGCCATGCCCTGTTGACTCATCCAGTTGTAACGCATATGATTCACTGGCTTGTATGCAAAGCAGTAATTGTTTCAAAACATCTCCTGCCATGTCACTGATGCGTTGTGTATAGTTTTTGGGCCTTTTCCCCCTGCATTGTCCCAGCCATATCCGCAGCGCAGGAAGAATTAAGTCCTCCACAATAGTATGGGGCTTGCCTGTCCTAGCCAATCGGTAGCTCACCATATAAGACGCTTCTAGCCCCTTCTTATAAATGGTATCTGTTGCTTTTATACATGTCTTACTACTCGAAAGTCATCTTTATTCTCGCTCAAAAAACTCCTGAAGCTTATTTTTCAAATTGTCATGTTTCGTTTCTAAATGAGTGAAGGTTTCCCGCGAGAGAGAAACGGTTAATGTGATTGGATGTTAATTATTTGACTAGGTTACCTGTATTTGACATTGTGTTGTTATTTTGCTGAACACTAGATGTTTAAATTTTATTTTTGGCAGTGAAACAAGGCTACTCAGGCGAGAGAAAAAAAACTCTCCCAAATGTATAGCCCCTTTGGAAAATATTACTGTACAATTTGAAAATGTGAGAAAAAATAAATTAAATTATATATATTTTTTTATGTGAATCACATTTTTATTTGGTGTACCCCCGACAGCATTGCGCGTACCCCAGTTTGGGAATACCTGAGGTAGAGCATTCAGTGGTGCATCTTCAGGGGTGGATGGGTGTGGGGGTGTGTGGTACGTACTCTGTCATCTTCAGAGGCTCGTTGACATAGGTGGACAGGATGGGCAGGAGGTCATATATACCACTGACCAGGAACGCACCTGAGAGAGAGAAGAGAGCGAGAAGAGAGCGAGAGAGCGAGAGAGAGAGAGACAATGTATGGGTAAGGAGATAGGAGGGAGAGAAGATTGTCAATCATTCAAAATAAAAAAGCAGGTCTTTCTGTGATTATGGAGAAAGATTACTGAGCTCACGTCTCTGCTGACAACCCGCTATCTCCTGACCTCTAACCTCTCACCTTTGATCTGAGGGGTCACACTGTACTGAGACCAGTCTGTAGAGAGGATCATAGCAGCCAGGTGGGCCCCCGCAGAGTGGCCACACAGGTACAGACCACTAGAGAGAGAGAGAGAGAGAGAGAATTGCCAGTCAGAAACCAACCCCTAGCCTAGACATTCATATCATCAAATCATGACATATTTGTTACTATCCTTTAGTCAGATAGTAAAGATTATATTCAGCCACTCTTGGAAGTTGATTTAAAACGTGCTTCTATATCATTAAAACTGCCTTTAGTAAGTACAGATCTGAGATTGAGACTGATGAAGAGGGCGCACCTAATGTGTGAATACTGTTGAATGACGGACACCACACTCCTCCGCACCTGAGACACCATCACGTCCATGTTCCCTGGATGGGAAACAGGGGGAAGAGGAGGAAAGTAAGAAAAAAATAGGAATAAACGAGGGACAGATGGAGTGCACAACTTTAGACCAGGGCCCATAGGGCTGAAGCTGCTCTCGACCAACAGGCTGCTGTGCTCTGAAGACCCCAGCTGCAGTCTACAGAAGTAGTACGCTATAGATAAACAGGGAGACATTTGGGACGCATTCATGTCTCCTATGTTGCTATGACATCACAAACCAGGGACACACCAACGGTACCTTTGGGAGCGATGTCGTAACCCACGGCGACCACCACGACGCCCTTATGGACCAATGGGACGGCCATAAACCCGGACTCCTCCTTACTAGGAAGAAGAAACACAGGCCATTTCTCAAATGGATTTGCTCAACTCCTGCGTCCGCTCTCTCGCCTCCTTTTGAAAAAGAGAGAGAGAGAGAGAGAGAGAGAGAAGAGAGAGGAGAGAGGAGATAGAGATAGATAGATACCTAAGGAACTGCCAGTAGCCTCCATGGAGGTAGATCACCAGTGGGACATCTATAAGAAGAAACAAAACATTGGTTATGGGCAATTACACAGTAACAGAATGATGCGGACACTCAAGATTTCTTTACTTTAAAATGTATGTCAAACAAAAAACTAAGTTAAACAGCCCCATACAACACAATAACTACTTTTAACCATTTCCACTGAAAATTGACCAAAAAAACGAATGTACTTGAAGAACAGTGCATATGCTAAGTTTGGTAACAGAATGACGATTTGTGCCATTTTTTCCGTCATTCCACACACCTTCACCCCCTCCCCCACAAACACCCACTTAGAACATCCATGGCCAGATGCATATGAGCTGTCTAACCCAGGGCACTGCCTGTGTCTGTGTGCAGTTTCTACTGTGGAAATGCCTTGTTTCTCCAGTTCCATGTTGCCTCCACACCTGTGTGTCATGTAATGTGTTGTGAAAGCTGGGTTTTCCCCTTGATAAGGGCATACCATATTCCCTTTAAGTCATTAGAAATCTGTAACAGCTGTGAGTAATGTGCTGCTGCCATACTGCACTACAGTACTACACAACAGTAGTAATGTACACTACAGTACTACACTACTGAACTACAGTACTGCACTATTACACAACAGTAGTAATGTACACTACAGTACTACACTACAGAACTACAGTACTACACTACTGAACTACTGTATTACACCACAGTACACTATAGTACTACACTATAACACTACATTACCCCACTACAGTACAATACCACTGTACAACACCACAGTACAACACTACATTACAACACCACAGTACTACACTACATTACTACACTACATTACTACACTACTCCACTACAGTACAACACCACATTACTCCACTACAGTACTCCACTACAGTACTCCACTACAGTACTCCACCACAGTACAACACCACAGTACAACACTACATTACAACACCACAGTACTACACTACTTTACTACACTACATTACTACATTACTCCACTACAGTACAAAACTACATTACAACACCACAGTACAACACTACATTACTACACTACAGTACAACACTACAGTACAACACCACATTACTCCACTACTCCACTACAGTACTCCACTACAGTACTCCACTACAGTACTCCACTACAGTACAACACTACAGTACAACACTACAGTACTCCACTACAGTACAACACTACAGTACAACACTACAGTACAACACTACAGTACAACACCACAGTACTCCACTACAGTACTACACTACAGTACAACACTACAACACTACAGTACTCCACTACAGTACAACACTACAGTACAACACTACAGTACTCCACTACAGTACAACACTACAGTACTCCACTACAACACTACAGTACAACACTACAGTACAACACTACAGTACAACACTACAGTACTCCACTACAGTACTCCACTACAGTACTCCACTACAGTACTCCACTACAGTACTCCACCACAGTACAACACCACAGTACAACACTACATTACTCCACTACATTACTCCACTACATTACAACACCACAGTACAACACCACAGTACAACACCACAGTACTCCAGTACAACACTACACTACAGTACTCCAGTACAACACTACATTACTACACTACAGTACTCCACTACAGTACTACATTACTACACTACTCCACTACAGTACAACACTACATTACTACACTACATTACTACACTACAGTACTCCACTACAGTACAACACCACAGTACAACACTACATTACTACACTACAGTACAACACTACATTACAACACCACAGTACAACACTACATTACTACACTACAGTACTCCACTACAGTACAACACTACATTACTACACTACATTACTACACTACAGTACAACACCACAGTACAACACTACATTACTACACTACTACACAACAGTACAACACCACAGTACAACACCACAGTACTACATTACTACACTACATTACTACACTACTACACAACAGTATAACCCCTTTGGTCTCAACAACATACTGTAGCTGCAGTACACTAGTGTTAGATCAGGAGATTGAATCTGGAGAGAGTTTTGGTTTATGCTTCCTTTTAACACTATTGTGATGTAATGTCTTAAATAATCAGTGACGGAAAATAACTCAGTTTTCATGTTTTCAGTGAAACCCTTCTGTTATTTCATTTCACCACGAGATAAAGAATGAAGGTGTGTGTCTCAGTAGCTGGGGTCAGAGGGATGATACCTGAAGGCTGTCTGTTGTGATGCCTGAGGGCTGTCTGTGGAGATGCCTGAGGGCTGTCTGTGGAGATGCCTGAGGGCTGTCTGTGGAGATGCCTGAGGGCTGTCTGTTGTGATGCCTGAGGGCTGTCTGTTGTGATGCCTGAGGGCTGTCTGTTGTGATGCCTGAGGAGTATTTCTGTCTGTGGAGATGCCGGAGGGCTGTCTGTGGTGATGCCTGAGGGCTGTCTGTGGAGATGCCTGAGGGCTGTCTGTGGAGATGCCTGAGGGCTGTCTGTGGAGATGCCTGAGGGCTGTCTGTGGAGATGCCTGAGGGCTGTCTGTGGAGATGCCTGAGGGCTGTCTGTGGAGATGCCTGAGGGCTGTCTGTGGAGATGCCTGAGGGCTGTCTGTGGAGATGCCTGAGGGCTGTCTGTGGAGATGCCTGAGGGCTGTCTGTGGAGATGCCTGAGGGCTGTCTGTGGAGATGCCTGAGGAGTATTTCTGTCTGTGGAGATGCCGGAGGGCTGTCTGTGGTGATGCCTGAGGGCTGTCTGTGGTGATGCCTGAGGGCTGTCTGTGGTGATGCCTGAGGGCTGTCTGTGGTGATGCCTGAGGGCTGTCTGTGGTGATGCCTGAGGGCTGTCTGTGGTGATGCCTGAGGGCTGTCTGTGGTGATGCCTGAGGGCTGTCTGTGGTGATGCCTGAGGGCTGTCTGTGGTGATGCCTGAGGGCTGTCTGTGGTGATGCCTGAGGGCTGTCTGTGGTGATGCCTGAGGGCTGTCTGTGGTGATGCCTGAGGGCTGTCTGTGGTGATGCCTGAGGGCTGTCTGTGGAGATGCCTGAGGGCTGTCTGTGGAGATGCCTGAGGGCTGTCTGTGGAGATGCCTGAGGGCTGTCTGTGGAGATGCCTGAGGAGTATTTCTGTCTGTGGAGATGCCGGAGGGCTGTCTGTGGTGATGCCTGAGGGCTGTCTGTGGTGATGCCTGAGGGCTGTCTGTGGTGATGCCTGAGGGCTGTCTGTGGTGATGCCTGAGGGCTGTCTGTGGTGATGCCTGAGGGCTGTCTGTGGTGATGCCTGAGGGCTGTCTGTGGTGATGCCTGAGGGCTGTCTGTGGTGATGCCTGAGGGCTGTCTGTGGTGATGCCTGAGGGCTGTCTGTGGTGATGCCTGAGGGCTGTCTGTGGTGATGCCTGAGGGCTGTCTGTGGTGATGCCTGAGGGCTGTCTGTGGTGATGCCTGAGGGCTGTCTGTGGAGATGCCTGAGGGCTGTCTGTTGTGATGCCTGAGGAGTATTTCTGTCTGTAATAAAGCCCTATTGTGGAGGAAAACTCATTCTGATTTCCAGGGCCACCCATGGCTGCGACCCTGCCCATTCATGTGAAATCCATAGATTAGGGCCTAATGAATTTATTTCAATTGACTGATTTCCTTATATTAACTGTAACTCAGCAAAATCTTTGAAATTGTTGCATGTTGCATTTATATGTGTGTCACTTGATTATCCTGTTATTCTATCATCAGCTTCTAGTTGAAGAGAATATCAGGGAGGGTGTGTTGTTGACAAACAGGCTATACCACACACACCTAGAGAAGTGGTGGTGGGAACATAGACGTCTAGTTTCTCCCCCTCTCCTTCTCCATAGGGAACGTTGAGGAGGGTCTGGGCCAGGCCACGGGCACGCTCCGTACCTGCACACGCACCAACAACATGCACACGGAGAAATATACAGAGACACACCCCTTTGTTTACTTTGCAAAAATATATTTTGACTAAACTGTAGTGTAACCTACGGATACAGAATTACGTGTTAAACATACGGGGCACAACAACAATATAAGTCAAACCAACGACATACAGTTGGTTACTTTCCAATCATTCATTTCATTATTCGGACTGCGGGCACCACCCATATGTCACGGCTAGTCTAAAGATCCCTATAGCAATCAGTTGGCTATTGCTCTTCCCTGAACCCACACTAGTCAATAATCAACTTTATCGGCTAGTTAATCAAACATCGACAGACCTTCTTTGAGCGCCGTCACGTGGGATTTGATAACGTCGTCTGCCGACATTCTGTGCGACCACTGGCTGGGCGAAAACTGCCTCTCTAGCTCCTGTCAAAGCAACCACACAGAAGTGTGTTGTGAATCGGGGCGGCCACACGTACCAGCCGGTTGGAGTCGGAACATTAGCTCATAAAGATCAGGCAGACAGCGAGGGCGCAGTCCAACAGCGCCCTCAGTCGGTAGACATTCGGAACTTTTTATTAATATCAGAAGTCAACATACAGGTTTTTGTTTATACTTTTGTTGTTTCAACAGTGAACTAAAGTATTTATAATCGATATTTAGATATGAGAAACGGTGCTTTATTTTATAGTAATAATGGCAAATGGATAGGCAAAGTTTAGAAATTAAGAGTAGGTTATGAAATAGAGGAACTAGGCTACTTGCAGACATTATTATATATTTCGAACAGTTGTTAAAATACTTTGTTATATAAAGGTTCAATTTTAAAAATGTAATAACACCAGGTTCATATGTTAATATAGCATGTTGATTTGTTATTACGCATGCCTGCCTCCTGGGGAATAGGAGAGCGCGTACTTACGAGACACGCACATATTTGTGCTCTACAAATGTTGTGTATTTTCTTTTGGATGCAGGAGAGAACTATTAAAACAACCTGATATCCGAGGTCCACGTCTTTAGTCTCAATCACACACAACGCAGAGCTACAGCTGCACCGGGTACATATTTACAGTACAATGTCTACTGTATGAACAGACACAAAACGTACATCATCTTAACATCACTTACATCCTTCCAACGTGACATTGTTGCTCTTGAATGTAACAACAGCAGATAGACTCCGATAGGCACAACACAGAGAACCTTTGGAATTGGACAAAAGATAAGCAGGAGAAAAAACGACCATCGAGGACAGTGGGTCCAACGGGTCTGCGGGACGAGTGTTGTTTCTGTATGTTAGGTTGGATAAGGGAATAATGACAGACACCAATGTCAAGTTCAACAGCCTTGTTAAGCATTGTACAAATCCCTACACGTGGAGTCTGGGGAACAGTCCAGCTAGTCGATTACCTATCAACTAGACTCCGTAACATCATCCTTTTCAATAGAAAGTGCAAACATAACGGCATAACATTGAGTTCTTAACAGTCATAACAATTGAAAAGCATGACATTTTCTTTTTACTTTAGCCCGCCAAATGTAACAGTGTATTAGTACACGGTGTACTGTACCTTGTGCTGGAGAACATGACATCCTGTGTTGGGTGGAGTAAAAAGGGTTTCACTAACTAAACTGACAATACATGCAACACCGTAAAACAGAACGCACTCTTTGCTAGCCTAGGCCTACTACAGTAGTGCCTTCAGAGTATTATCATGAATTGTCTAGATACATGTTAAATACTATGGAGCTCCGTACAATTACAAATGAGTTATGTCCAAGCTAAATGAAAGTACAACTTTGTAATGAGTATAATTAACAAAGTCTCCCGCCAGAAGAACGAACATTTGACCTACTGACGCGTTTGTCACGTGATTATTCTGTGAGCTGATTGGTTCGTTCAGTGACCCTGATCAAGCATTTACAGAAACCGTCGCGGCGGGATATTCGTAGTCTTTTCAGCCTCTCCGAAGAGTGCAGAATTATTTTTCATAATTATTAGGAATATTGTGAAACATAAGGTTAACTTAATGGAGTGTTTGAATGTTCCAAGAATCCTGCCAAATTCCCCACGGATAGCAATAGGACAGATCCAGGTACGTTTACAAATTATTTTGAGACAAATGCGTTACCCTAAACCTTTTTATAATCCTCTTAAAACCAAACAAATAACTCAATCATATGCAATGCACTGACTGTACGTTTATATGTCTATGTCGATCGTACACATCAAACTCATTGTCTCTCATTTGTTTGCAGGTCATCTTTGGCCCAATGTTCTCTGGCAAAAGGTTTCAGTTGGCTAATTCTTCATAATCAGCTGTTTATTTGTTAACGACAACCGCTAAGATTTTGTACCAACACCGTCAGTGAACCACCGTAACTTGATGGCACGACAATAACAGCTCGTTAGAATTGTAGCCCGCCAAATGTAACAGTGCATTAGTACACGGTGTACTGTAATCAGCATCTCAAGCACTAGCTCGTAACAAGCTACTGTAGTGTGTACTTTACATAGTATTACAAATTAGAACATATTAGTAATTGAATAGGATCTTTAACTTTGCATTTATCCTATAAACTGTAACCATCTACTCCACGGCAGTGTTTGAGAGAGCGCTTCATAGCTGTATTACTAGTTTGTGATACATTTTTTTTCTATAACTGACTGAAATCTATTTTCTTATTAACAGCACTGAGTTGATCAGGCGAGTGCGTCGTTTCCAGATCGCTCAGTACAACTGTTTGGTGGTCAAATATGCCAAAGATACACGCTACTCCGAGAAGGGCATGGCCACGCATGACAAGTAAGAACACTCTGGTTTATGTCAAATACATTATCTCCTGATTTGTATAGATAACATTACATTTAACCGCACCCCCATGAACTAATTATTACCCTGATTCACCTGATTCTCATTGTTGCCACCCAGGACAACAGTTGTTTCCCTCTGCTTTTGCGAGTTTGAATAGTAGAATACACAAGGTGCCATTTTGAAATGTGGCGGTGCATAAGCAGTTTCTCTTGTTGCGTCACTCACTGACAGACAGTCAAATAGCCCATGTCAGCTAACATTTTTTAGATTGCTAAATTGGTTTAGGGGCCAGCTATTTAAACTTGTTATCATGGTCGAATTACCAGCCGGGGCGATTGATTTTGTTAGTCAGTCTCACTCAGATATATTAAAAACTTTCAACATTTCTCTCCGCCCCATGGCAAAATGTACAGAATTGCAGCATCACTAATGTATTTAGTAGGATGGTCTCTTTATATGTATGTATGTATTTATTTATTTATTTATTTATTTCTACACAAACACCAGAAACACAATGGAAGCTGTACCAGCCAACTGCCTGAGTGACGTGCGTTCTCTAGCTCTGCAGGCTTGCGTCATCGGAATCGACGAAGGACAGTTTGTAAGTATAGTACATTAGTCTGTTACCCTCTCACTGTGTCCAACAGAGTGATCCTCTTTGTTCCTCAATAGATCATTACCTGTATGTCCTCTACAGCTGAATAACCTGCCATTGATATTCATCTGTTAAGCACATGGAGTCATCAGCACCATATTCCTTAGTGTTATTATGACCTAGGCCCACCTTTTTTCTAACGTCTCCCCCAGACGTTCCACGTATTTAAACTATTCCAGAGCGAGCACACCTGATTCAACTGGTCAACTAACCATCAAGCCCGTGACTAGTTGAATCACGTGATCTAGTTCAGGGCTACAACAGAATGGTGAAACATCTTTGAGGAGATCACTGACCTATGCTACATTACCAATGATAACCAACCATGTCCTAACTGTTATACCCGTATGCTTATGAATCCATGCCACATTCTTCTTGTTTTTGTGTGTTTGTCAGTTCCCAGACACAGTGGAGTTCTGTGAGGAGATGGCCAACATGGGGAAGACTATAATCGTAGCGGCCCTGGATGGAACCTTCCAGAGAAAGGTAGGCATGGATGATGAGTTATCCAAGGTTTGCTGCCTGCCTCCTGGTTGTCTAGCATCGTAATCGTGTCGTCATCAGTAACAGTTGTCTCAGGTAATAGAATATTTGACATGTAGAGTTTGTCAGTTTAATTTGAATGATTAACTGCGTATGAATGCTGTCTGTGTGTCTGTACAGACAGTACACTAGCCAGAGAAATGTACTATCTGACCGAACTCTCTGTCCTGTCTGTCTGCAGCCCTTTGGAAACATTCTGAACCTGGTTCCCCTGGCTGAGAGCGTTGTGAAGCTGAACGCTGTCTGTATGCAGTGTTACAAGGAGGCAGCATACACCAAGAGACTGGGGGCAGAGAAAGAGGTGAGGGAGAGGGAGCATGATTTATATTAGAGCTGAGGAGGGATCATACAGTAGAAACATCACATGCCTTCCCGACTCAAAGGTTGTATTCCCTTGAACTTCTGGGAGTGAAATGAGACTGGTGGTTCTTTGTCGTCACAACCAATCTCTCTTGACATTCACTGTCCTGGTCTACCTGCTTCTCTCCCTTTCTGAAATCCCCTCTTGATCTCTCTATCATCCCTGTTTTATTAGTCAACCAGTTAGGAATGAAAAGTCCCTGCAGGAATCACAATTATCACTGTGTCCCATTTCACCATTTATTACCCATCCGATCCTTTCGCATCTGCCCTAAGGAGTAAGGGTTAGGAGGTTGATTTTAGGACTGTGCCTGTATTTGGACATGACCTCACTTCCTGTTTCTTGTCTGTGCCCCGCCCCCAGGTGGAGGTGATTGGTGGAGCCGATATGTACCATGCGCGGTGCAGGAAGTGTTACGGTGGCCTGATGGATGTGGTGAAGGAGAATAGCGCCCCCCACAGGGACGAGACGCCACCGCATGTGATGACAGGGAAACTGCTTGACAACACTACATCGCCACGGAAACTCTTCGCCACCCTGCAAGTCTGATCATTACCAGTAGACTATTCTTAAAGGATAGTTCACTCACATGACTTTAAAGGGGAAGTTGACGAATTGGAACTTTTGAATGAGATGGTGAACAATCCCTTTAAATTTTAGGTTTGGTAATTTGACTGGAGATGAGTTAAAAGGGATAGTTGTTGACTTCATTTTCTAATTGGAGTAATGAACCATCCCTTTAAGTTTTGCACTTGGAATGAGTGGGGACAATAAATGAAGCTCCATAAACCCACTGAACGGTATGGTATCTGTGTAATAACTGTCATTTTATAGGGCTTCATATACTTTGATGTAAATATTTCTAAAACATTGACCAAATTAGTACATATCATGTTTTTTAAGACTTTGATACACCTGCTAAAACATACATACTGCCATGCAATGAGTCTAGTGTACACAACTTAATATTCAACTGTTACTTTTTGTAGTTCTGGTCTGATTTGCCTCCTATAATACAAATAAATATATTTTTTAAATGTTCATTTATGGTTTGTGTTAAGTCATTTTCCGGATTTTGCAAAATGTTAAGTCGAACCCATAACTGTCAGTGTTCAAGGTCATTTTTTGTTGTTGCTGAGTTGTGCCACTACATCATGCTAATTGCACGCTCCCTCAACCTTAGACATCTGGCATTGTGTTGTGACAACTGCACCTTTTTGTGGCCTTTTATTATCCCCAGCACAAGGTGTGTAATGTTGAATCAGCTTCTTGATATGCCACACCTGTCAGGTGGATGGATTATCTTGGCAATGGAGAAATGCTCACTAATAGGGATATAAACACATTTGTGCACAACATTTGAGAGAAGCTTTTTGTGCGTATAGGAACAATTCGGTATTTCTCGAGCACATGAAACATGCACCCAACACTTATCATTATAGTTGCCAATCACCCGAGTAACTGAGTGAAAGAAATGGCGTTGGATTGCAATCCAATGTACTAGCCTTGACTGAAATAACCTGTTTAGGTCTTGGCAGTTGGCACATTGTTGTACAGTATAACTAGCTGCCAATTAAGATTCTTTTTATGGTAACACAGAAATCCCCAACGCAGTACTGTAGTATGGTTACATTAGTCACTTCAATCTGGACTTGTAAACATCATTTGACTGGTTAAAAAAAATACAACCAAATATTGGATTTAAGGCAGACTTTATTCTGCCCCACGCAGACACACATGTCATTTAGACAGAACAGAATTAGAACCTTGTGACATCACAAACATGGCAGCTGTTGAAAGGCACTTCCTAATTATTATACAACAATGGATTCAATAGAACACAACTGAACTAACAGGTTTCTGGTGCTATTGTTTTTTGTGTGTTATAGGGAAGTGTGACACAATTTGCAAATTACCTTCATAAATGTAAAATAAGTGAGAAATAAACTCATCTACACTTTCATTTAGATCTGTGGTGATCAAGAGGTAAATCAAAATCATATACATCATTGGTTATCTAACACGATAACACAATGGACAAAAAGTGAAATATACACATCATCCCTACAACTACAGAAAACAAAATGCAATCAATTAACTCAGTCCCAATACTAAACTACAAATCACATACTTACAGAACTCTTGGCTATCAATCATAGATACAAAGGTTGCTAACTGGTGAGGTTTCATTTGAACAGTAAGGCTGCATTTACACAGGCAGCCAAATTCTGATCTTTTGCCCAATTATGGGCAAAAGATCTGATCTCACTGGTCAAAAGATCAGAATTGGGCTGCCTGTGTAGACGCCGCCCCACTAGGCCAAGCTGGACATCTAGGGGGTATGTTCAGGATTGCAAACAACAAATTGCAACATCACACATCTCCTGACATGTATGAACACAAGGCAACAGTTTGATAATTCTGAATATGCCCTTCAGTTTCTGCTCAAGTGCGTGTCATCGTGGCTTCAAATGATTGTGTTCAAGGTTTTATAATGTAAATATATGGACAGTTTGAGGAGGTTGATTGGGCAAATAGAGTGTATATACACACCACCGCGTTTGAGCCTTCTGTAGGAAGGACACTTCACACAGGCACTAGTGGGAAAGTTGAAACGGTTGGTGACACTATCAGTGGAGGCTGTTGAGGGGAGGACGGCTCATAATAACGTCTGGAATGGTATCAAACATAAGACAACCACGTGTCTGATACCATTCCATTCACTCCATTCCAGCCATTATTATGAGCCGTCCTCCCCTCAGCAGCCTCCACTGTCCTGTATACATATAGAGGGAGCGTTTCTACCCTCCCAAAATGTTTCCACTACTAGCCTTGCAAAGTAGCATCACTCATATTTAATAAATACACCACTGTGTCCCAAATGGCACCCTAATCCCTATGTAGTGCACAACGTTAGACTAGGGCCCGTACAGTGTAGTGCTCTATATAGGGAATAGGGTGCCATTTTGGACACAGTCAGTGAGGTCTTCCCTTTGGCCAAGTGGACTCCTATGATGTGTTTATATACAACTTATCTATGTGTGTGTCTATATTTACCTACACACATCTATATGTGAATATGTACATCTATGCTTGTCTATGGTGGACTCAAGGTCACCATGGTGTCAACATTACATACAGTACGTCTAAGGCACCGTCAACAAAGTATACCAGGGTTCTTGTTAAGGAGAAGTGCATAACATGTCCATAGAAGCCATTCTTCAATGGATTCTACTGTTTTCAGTCTTGTCCTTTAAAACGCCAATCAGCAGTTGAAACAATAACAAATCGTCTCTCCACCCGTTTCAGTAAAAAGCTGAGGGATAGGGCTGAAACTCATAGTTATGTATACGAGGACTGACCATCCATGATATCAGAATTATAGTTAACCATCTTGAGGCTAAATAGTGTTTGTTTACATTTACTTTGTTCACAAACATGGGAGTAAATGATGGGGTACAGCAATTGAACTAACCTCATGAGGCATTTATAAAGTTCTATTCTTCAAGAATCAATTGGTACATATCATTAATACAACCAAAAATGTATCTGCAGACTGCCACTTTAAAGAAGCAATTGATGAAATCCCAAGTATTGTATTGTTATCAAGTGCTTAAGTTAGTCCTGTATGATTTACATTTAAAGTCAGTCAGATGATTTGAAGTAGTAATCTATGAAGTGCCAAAGCACACTTGGACCTTGGTGGACCGGAGCTATACAGCCACAGCTCTTGATCGTGTTCATTAGTGCACACCACAGCAAAACTTTTTGCAATGGAAAAACAAACTAAGCATTTTCCTGATGAAAACCTTCCAACTGTTTTACTTGTTTTGAAAGCAGTAACTCCCCTCAATGTTCTCTGAACATCTAATGACACTAGGACCAAGAAAATGTATTTAAAATAGCTTCTGAAGTTTGGTAATTGTGTGTTTGTTAATGTTCATATGTAGCCGGTTTCTCTTCCATTTGGTGCCTAATGAACATGACCCAGCTGCTGCACTGAGGTTCCTGAAGTCAGTCTTGGCAGTAAGAGGATTTATTCATGAATTACTATACTTTTACCTTTAGTAGTACAAAGCAGGGAGTGGTCTCAGACTCAGAAAGACTGATAGGAAACCCACAAAGTAATACAAACCATAGATGGCTTTATGTAGCGGCAGTGGAAGACTTATGTTCCGATTCTCCACCCTTTTCCAGTGCACATGGTTCTAAAAGCACTGGTGTAAGGATTGGCTGGAGGGAGTTTCCACCATTGTCAAAGCCACAGGGGAAAAAGTAGGCCAGTGCAGTGCACACTTTGGGAGAAGATTGGAGAATTGGGACTCAAATTTATCTCCTGGTTACAGCCGGGTTTCAACCCCTCCAGTTGCTATAGTTTTTGTGGACAGTAGACATATAAAAGATGACTGAAAACTCAATACATAATGACTAGATAGGAACATGCATATTACACAGATCAGTTGAGCAAACAAGCCTTGTGTTTTCAACGTGTGATTTAATGAGCGCTTTAATGTGTTTTTTTCTTTAGGCTTTTTATGGCTTTACCTTGACTGTTATCAGATAGACAGGATTTAAGAGTTATGAAAAAGGACTTGTATGTGTATCCTAAATGACACCCTATATATAGTGCACTACTTTTGACCAGAGCCTTATGGGTCTTGATCAAAAGTAGTGCACTATAAAGGGAATTGGGTGCCATTTGGGACACAACAAAAGTCTGTCTACGGCTCCTGAAGTGGGACAAAAGCCCAGCAGTTTATACATAGGACATTAATAATAAGGCTTTCTTGGGCATTTGGCTTATGCTGTAGAATTCAGTAGTCTCACGATACACTGGTCAATTAAATAAACACACTTTTTTGACATTGAATAAAACACTGTGCTTGCGTGTCATCAAGATAATTGTGCTAAATTGAAAACAAAAAGATAAAATGTTTTTAAAAAACACACTACAGCCATTCAAAGAATTGGCGGTTCAACTATGAATATCTAGTATGTACAGACACCAGAGGAGGCTGGTGGGAGGAAGCTATAGGAGGACCGGCTCACTAACGGCTGGAATGAAATAAATGGAACCGAGTCAAACATGTGGTTTCCATATTTGATACCGTTCCATTTATTCCATTCCAGCCATTACAATGAGCAGGTCTTCCTATAGCTTCCCCCCACCAGCCTCCTCTGACAGATACACATTCTCCTTCCTTCTGGAACACAGAAGCAGGGGACTAGAGTTCTGAACAGAGAGGGGGAGACAAGCACACTGATTAGCTAAAGCAAGCACTTGCCCCTCCCACGAGAGCTCTCATCGGCCGTTTTTCGCATATCCCAAATCATGTGACCTCCAGTCTCCCGTGTCACGTGACCAGGCTCTGACTTTTGCCCCTGCCCCTCAGCTGCACCCCTGTCTCAGGGTAGAAGTCTCCCTTTAACCACATCATCCACTGAACTAGTAGTAAGCAGACCTGTGTTCAAACACTATTTAAAACCATTATCGGTCTGTGCTTTCATCCAGTTTCCCTGTTGCAAATTAAACCAATGTAAAAGTTGACAGAGTGCAAACTCCACCCACCTTGCACTCCAGACAGACAAAAGCAAAACAAATATTTCAAATAGTATTTGAACCCAGGTCTGGTGATAAGGAGCTTCCACTCTTCCTTTCTCCATAATTCTATCCCAGTAATAGTTCGGTGAAATTGCCCCTTGGCCTAGACACTGATCTTGGGTCAGATCTTGCATTTCCCCCACTAATGGTTAAGGTTAGGAATGGGGGAAGTGAAGCTGATCCTAGATCTGCACCTAGGGGAAACTTCACCGCGGAGCCCCTCAGTAGTTGGGGGGTTGGTAGTCCCCCTGGGGTTGGGTGGTGGTGATGGTGCTGGGGGTGAAGGGGGGTTGTTGGAAGTCGTCTGGTGCGCTGGAAGGGTACGGGGAGTAGGTGGTGGGGGTGTAGGCCGAGGGGGCGTAGGTCGGAGGGTAAGGGGTGTGCTGCTCCGGCGGAGGCTCAGCGTAGATGCTCTGGGTGACATCGGCAACACCACGGCGATATCTCCCCAAAGCGAAGTAGGTTAGGATTCCCTGTTGTAGACACAAAGAGGGGTCAATTAATAAATCAATTCATGAAATAATAAGTCAGTCAGTGTGGTGAAGGTATGACCAGGCCATAGTGTAGCTGTAGTAAAGGAGAGGCAGTAAGGCGGCTGTAGCTGTAGTAAAGGAGAGGCAGTAAGGCAGCTGTAGCTGTAGTAAAGGAGAGGCAGTAAGGCAGCTGTAGCTGTAGTAAAGGAGAGGCAGCTGTAGCTGTAGTAAAGGAGAGGCAGCTGTAGCTGTAGTAAAGGAGAGGCAGCTGTAGCTGTAGTAAAGGAGAGGCAGCTGTAGCTGTAGTAAAGGAGAGGCAGCTGTAGCTGTAGTAAAGGAGAGGCAGCTGTAGCTGTAGTAAAGGAGAGGCAGCTGTAGCTGTAGTAAAGGAGAGGCAGTAAGGCAGCTGTAGCTGTAGTAAAGGAGAGGCAGCTGTAGCTGTAGTAAAGGAGAGGCAGCTGTAGCTGTAGTAAAGGAGAGGCAGCTGTAGCTGTAGTAAAGGAGAGGCAGCTGTAGCTGTAGTAAAGGAGAGGCAGTAAGGCAGCTGTAGCTGTAGTAAAGGTGAGGCAGCTGTAGCTGTAGTGACAGTCCTCCTCACCCAGGTGGCAATAGAGAAGAAAGAGAAGGCGATGGTGGCGCGGGCGGCGTCCTGGGGGAATCCACTGACATCAAGCGTACGACTCCATTGGCTAGCCAGGAGGCAGAAACACACGAACCACAGGAACGTCCACACACCTGATACAAACAGACAAGAAACAAGGAATATACTTATTTACACTACAACTACCTACAGGGTCACGTTCATTAGGGAACACAACTGAAAATGTTATGAAACCTTTAATCAATGAAAAAATATATATAAGCGTTTCTTATTGTACGTTCCAGGCAGTCCCTCCCCGTTTCAGTCCGTTTTCTTCCATGTGGTGCTATGATGAACAAGACCCAGGTGCCTGGAAGCTCTTTCCTCACACCACAACCCTAGGTTCACACACACCTCCCCTTACCCCCTCCTCACCTGAGAATCCCAGGTCGGCCATGACAGCGTACTTCCTCTCCTTTGCGTTGCTCATCAGCGGCATGTAGGCGTCCAATAAGAGAAAGAAAAAACAGGCCAGGAAGGCTAGAGAAATAAAGAGATACTTTATAAATATATATATTTTAACACTTTATTGAGACTGTAAGGAAATGAGGTGGGGAGTCAGGCAAGTTGGAGAAACAGTAAGAAGGACGCAGGGTTTGAACCCCAGTCTCCTGCGGGGAGTCGTATTATGAGACAAAGACTGAACCCCAGTCTCCTGCGGGGAGTCGTATTATGAGCCAAGGAATCAACCCGTCTCCTGCGGGGAGTCGTATTATGAGCCAAGGAATCAACCCCAGTCTCCTGCGGGGAGTCGTATTATGAGCCAAGGAATCAACCCCAGTCTCCTGCGGGGAGTCGTATTATGAGACAAGGAATCAACCCCAGTCTCCTGAGGGGAGTCGTATTATGAGACAAGGAATCAACCCGTCTCCTGCGGGGAGTCGTATTATGAGACAAGGAATCAACCCGTCTCCTGCGGGGAGTCGTATTATGAGACAAGGAATCAACCCCAGTCTCCTGCGGGGAGTCGTATTATGAGACAAGAAATCAACCCCAGTCTCCTGCGGGGAGTCGTATTATGAGACAAGGAATCAACCCCAGTCTCCTGAGGGGAGTCGTATTATGAGACAAGGAATCAACCCCAGTCTCCTGCGGGGAGTCGTATTATGAGACAAGGAATCAACCCGTCTCCTGCGGGGAGTCGTATTATGAGACAAGGAATCAACCCCAGTCTCCTGCGGGGAGTCGTATTATGAGACAAGGAATCAACCCCAGTCTCCTGAGGGGAGTCGTTTTATGAGATGTTACCACTACACCATAGCTCTGCATAAAGAGATACCTTCTATTGTCGATTGTCACAGAGACACAAACAATTATTTTTCTGTTATCTGAACCCAGGGCACAACGGCGGGAGATGCCATCTCTGATCCTGTTTGCTGCCCGGCCCCGACCAGATTTTTCCCACTCAAGGGTGGTTTCCCCTAGGTACAGATCTAGGATCAGCTTCCCCTCCCCAATCCTAACTATTAGTGGGGGAAATGCTTAACTGTCCCAAGATCCGCATTGGGGCAACTTCACCCAACACCATTTTCTCAGTCAGCCCTGGGATTAGAACCTGTAACCCAGAACCACTAGACTACTTACCTATGATACCGATGCCCACAGCGTAGTGACACGCCGAGTCATTCTGGTTGAAGACGCAATGCGCGTAGGGGCTGTGCGGATTGTTGACAAATCCCTCCGCCGTGATGCAGGAGAAGACCACGATGGAAAAAATCTAAGAAGGGGAAGAGAGGAACGTTTCAATTTGACTGTTTTGACTGTGATCTGCATGTTTATTTATCCATCTAGTCGTCTATCAACGACGGGGCCTTATTTCTCCATCCCTCAACGACGGGGCCTTGTTTCTCCATCCCTCAACGACGGGGCCTTGTTTCTCCATCCCTCAACGACGGGGCCTTGTTTCTCCATCCCTCAACGACGGGGCCTTGTTTCTCCATCCCTCAACGACGGGGCCTTGTTTCTCCATCCAGCCATCTATCAACGACGGGGCCTTGTTTCTCCATCCCTCAACGACGGGGCCTTGTTTCTCCATCCCTCAACGACGGGGCCTTGTTTCTCCATCCAGCCATCTATCAACGACGGGGCCTTATTTCTCCATCCAGTCATCTATCAACGACGGGGCCTTATTTCTCCGTCCAGTCATCTATTAACGACGGGGCCTTATTTCTCCATCCAGTCATCTATCAACGACAGGGCCTTATTTCTCCATCCAGTCATCTATTAACGACGGGGCCTTATTTCTCCATCCAGTCATCTATCAACGACGGGGCCTTATTTCTCCGTCCAGTCATCTATTAACGACGGGGCCTTATTTCTCCATCCAGTCATCTATCAACGATGGGGCCAGTAGAAACATACAATGAGAGGTCTTCTGGAAGATATTCTAACAGGCGACGCCATCCACTTATGCTCTCCCTTTTTCTATTCCAACGACTGTGAAAACAGAAAAACTAGGGCCTGATGCCAACACCAGGGGCGTGTTCATTAGGACAACAGAAAACCTTTTACAACTGAAAACAAAAATGAACACTTCTTATTGGACAAGTCCAGGAAGTCCCTCCCTGTTTTAGTCTAGTTTCTCTCTCCATTTGGTGCCTAATGAACCGGACCCAGGCCTCTGTAGTCAGTTCAGTTCCAGTCTCTGTCTTGTTACTGGTCCACCACCGTCATGTGACCCAGCAGCACTGACATACTTGTGACCAGAGATGCCAACAATTCCCTCTTCAAGTATTAGTGAGACAGAGAGAGAGAGAGAGAGAGAGAGAGAGAGAGAAATGTGCGTTTCCTTTGAGAATGCGATGGAAGAGAGAGAGACAAAATAGTTTTTCTTTCCAGTGAAAGAAAGACAACGGGAGAGAATGGTACAGATAGTTACTGGGGAGTTCCAAAAAGAGAGAACTGAAAAGTGAGAGAAACAGAGATCAAAGCCAGAGAGACAGAAATAATTCAACAGCAGAGAGAGTCTGCTGACTGAGGGAAGAGAGAGAATTCAACAACAGCAGAGAGTCTGCTGACTGAGGGAAGAGAGAGAGAATTCAACAACAGCAGAGAGTCTGCTGACTGAGGGAAGAGAGAGAGAATTCAACAACAGCAGAGAGAGAGAATGCTGACTGAGGGAAGAGAGAGAGAATTCAACAACAGCAGAGAGAGTCTGCTGACTGAGGGAAGAGAGATAATTCAACAACAGCAGAGAGAGAGTCTGCTGACTGAGGGAAGAGAGAGAATTCAACAACAGCAGAGAGAGAGTCTGCTGACTGAGGGAAGAGAGAGAATTCAACAACAGCAGAGAGAGAGTCTACTGACTGAGGGAAGAGAGAGAATTCAACAGCAGCAGAGAGAGTCTGCTGACTGAGGGAAGAGAGAGAATTCAACAACAGCAGAGAGAGAGTCTGCTGACTGAGGGAAGAGAGAGAATTCAACAACAGCAGAGAGAGAGTCTGCTGACTGAGGGAAGAGAGAGAATTCAACAACAGCAGAGAGAGAGTCTGCTGACTGAGGGAAGAGAGAGAATTCAACAACAGCAGAGAGAGAGTCTGCTGACTGAGGGAAGAGAGAGAATTCAACAACAGCAGAGAGAGAATGCTGACTGAGGGAAGAGAGAGAATTCAACAACAGCAGAGAGAGAATGCTGACTGAGGGAAGAGAGAGAATTCAACAACAGCAGAGAGAGAATGCTGACTGAGGGAAGAGAGAGAATTCAACAACAGCAGAGAGAGAATGCTGACTGAGGGAAGAGAGAGAGAATTCAACAACAGCAGAGAGAGAGTCTGCTGACTGAGGGAAAGGAAGAGTGATGGAAGAGAGACAGAAACAAAGGAAACAGTGTGAGAGAGCACCAACAGATGATAACCCACATGTTATTTCCTTACGCCATGTCATACAACAATGGTGTGTGTGTGTGTGTGTGTGTGTGTGTGTGTGTGTGTCTATGCGATGACGAGTGTGTGTTCCGCTGGATATGAGAGGGTCCTTGGAAGACACTGCTAGAGAGAGCACTGGAGGGAGGGGGGCTAGATGGGGTTACCTCCCATCTGCCCCTTTCTGCTCCCACCGTTAGGGAGCAGGGAGGAGAAGTGGTTGTGTCGACAGACAGCACATTCTGTCCAGACCTAGGTAGTGTCCCAAATGGCTACCTATCCACTACATAGGGCACTTCTTTTGACCAGAGCTCCATGGGCCCTGATCAAAAGTAGTGCACTATATAGGTAATAGGATGCCATTTGAGTCACAGACCCTACTGTGTTACACTGTTTACATGTTGGTACGCTACACTGCTCAAGCTTATAGACCAACTAGACTGACAATTTACACTGTGTGGCTCTAGTGTTATCTGTTAAGTGTATGTCTCTGTATGGAGGAGACTGTTTGAGCAACAGACATCTTGGTGGTATGTAGCTAGCTACAAGACCTGAGGTTAGATATTACTGAACAGGGCCTAGGGGCATCTGGTCTTGGTCAGATATTACTGAACAGGGCCTAGGGGCATCTGGTCTTGGTCAGATATTATTGAACAGGGCCTAGGGGCATCTGGTCTTGGTCAGATATTATTGAACAGGGCCTAGGGGCATCTGGTCTTGGTCAGATATTATTGAACAGGGCTTAGGGGCATCTGGTCTTGGTCAGATATTATTGAACAGGGCCTAGGGGCATCTGGTCTTGGTCAGATATTATTGAACAGGGCCTAGGGGCATCTGGTCTTGGTCAGATATTATTGAACAGGGCCTAGGGGCATCTGGTCTTGGTCAGATATTATTTAACAGGGCCTAGGGGCATCTGGTCTTGGTCAGATATTATTGAACAGGGCCTAGGGGCATCTGGTCTTGGTCAGATATTATTGAACAGGGCCTAGGGGCATCTGGTCTTGGTCAGATATTATTGAACAGGGCCTAGGGGCATCTGGTCTTGGTCAGATATTATTGAACAGGGCCTAGGGGCATCTGGTCTTGGTCAGATAATATTTAACAGGGCCTAGGGGCATCTGGTCTTGGTCAGATATTATTTAACAGGGCCTAGGGGCATCTGGTCTTGGTCAGATATTATTTAACAGGGCCTAGGGGCATCTGGTCTTGGTCAGATATTATTGAACAGGGCCTAGGGGCATCTGGTCTTGGTCAGATATTATTGAACAGGGCCTAGGGGCATCTGGTCTTGGTCAGATATTATTGAACAGGGCCTAGGGGCATCTGGTCTTGGTCAGATATTATTGAACAGGGCCTAGGGGCATCTGAAAAGTAGATGTCGATGCGCGCACATGCAACACACAGCCACACAACATTTTTTGGAGTTCCTCAAACCTAATGGACCAATCAAACCAGGAAGATCCCTAAAATTACAATCTCTACCACTAGTCATATCAGACCACAGACTGACTGGGCCTCTCTCTCTCTCTTCCTCTTTGGAAAGTCCCTCTCGCTGCCTTCTGGTGGATCAACATGACATTACAACATGGCTGTTGACCAACCAAAATGGGCTGGCAGTGTGTGCTGCTACCACTCACTTTTATATGACACGTATTTTGCTATTTCAAAGAATAGGCCTAATGTCGAGGGAAAACGACTTTTCTTAGAGTTTAATTTGTGTGCGTGATTGTCATTATTGGACAAACAGGCCCTGGTATCTCAGAAGGCAGACGTGTCTATGTGTTTAGGCTACTTTAGGCTGTTGTCCCATTACTTCCTTTGTCCTATAACCTCACCTGTATCAGACAATGGAAACAATGTTCACTAAGTTTCACTTCAGCTAGCCTAGTTCAAGCTGTGTGAATCCTTTAAATCTCATATATACTTCTGCGTCGTGTTTCTAAACAACAGCAGCAGCTGCTGCCACAGGCATCACATGGGGGTTAGTTCCCCTCGGTCTGTGTGGGTGTGTTGGTAACATCTTCAATACATTGTCAGTCCATATGCATGATATTACACAATGAAGCTCCATGTAAGCCTAGTTGGAAGTGTAGCCTAGGCATATAGCTAGGCCGAATCAATTTATCATGACAAAAATGCAATGAATTGGAAATGACTCCCGCCCCCACCCATTATCGCTTCAATAGTATCCTGATTGTTGTTGTCAATACGGTTGGCAACAGTCGCACGTCCGCAGCTGTACTTTGCAGTGTCGTGACATCAGCTGTAACATTATACATCTATCAAGAGGAATACGAGTCGACAATAACACATTGGCTAATAAGCAATTAAAGGGCTGTCTGTGGTAAAAATATATATTCGGGATGATCAGATCAACAATTAACACAAACGGCATAGTTCGCTCAGTTGCGTTTGAAATTATACAAAGACAAAGTGACAGGTAACGTTACTTAGACAATGTGTTAACGTTAATCCTCTGTGCTCAACTTCCTTGAAACATTTTAGTCAATAAGTAATTCAAGTTATTACTCTCTGTGTTCCTTGCCTTGTCAAACTCACCCAACTCAAGAAGCGCACGATAGTGTGCGGTTGTTTAGCAAACTTCAGAAAGTCGAAGCTACCGCCTGCGAGCGAAGCTCCGTACGCACTGGCGCCACCAACTTCCCCGGTCTCCTCCATTTCTGTCGCTCAAGTTCAGCACAAGTCACAAGACAAGCAACCGTTGATTTAGCCACGAATCTTCCGTGTAACACAGATAGCGAGACTACCAACCGCCTTCTTGTTTTTTCGCCACCGAGTTTCCTGAAAGTAAAATAACGCCTACACCTACGTACGTAGCGTGCTATCTCCCAAGGGGCCGTCGTGAAAATGTAATTTCACACAAAAGTGAACAATATTGATACGATGTGGCTCACTTGGTCATAAACATGATCATATGGATCTCTTTGTGAAAACGTAGCAGACAGAAGTCATAATTGGCTATCCACTTTTATTCGCCAAAAATATTTTTAATTTGTCTGTCTTGTAACAATGGACATCTCCCTAATAGTTAATTGTATTCAGTTGTCTCTCTCTCTCATTAATTCAGTTTCAATTCAAATGGGTTTTATTTGCATGGAATACATGTGTTTATATTGCCAAAGCAAGTGATATAAACAACAAACAAAAGCGAGAAGACAAAACAATATTAACAAAAAACTATTAGAAATGAACAGTAAACATTGCAGTCACAAAGGTTTGAAAAATACATTTCAAGTGTTATATTATTAGCTATGTACAATGTTTTAGCAACGTGCAAATAGTTGTAGTACGAATAGTAGGGGAAGATAAATGAACACAAGTATAGGTAGTATTTACAATGTTGTTTGTGCTCCACTGGCTGCGCTTTTCTCATGGCAACGGCCACAAATCTTGCTGCTGTGATTGCACACTGGTATTTCGCCTAGAAGATATGGGAGTTTATCAATGTTTAATTTATTTTCAAATCCTTTGTGGGTCTATTTAATCTGAGGGAAATACGTGTCTCTAATATGGTCATATATTTGGCAGGAGGTTAGGAAGTGCAGCTCAGTTTCCACCTCATTTTGAGGGCAGTGTGCACATAGCCTGTCTTCTCTTGAGAGACAGGTCTGCCTACAGCGGCCTTTCTCAATAGCAAGGCTATGCTCACTGAGTCTGTACATAATTTTGGGTCAGTCACAGTGGTCAGGTATTCTGCCATTGTGTACTCTCTGTTTAGGGCCAGATAGCATTTTAATTTGCTCTGTTTTTTGGGGTGATTACTTCCAGTATGTCAAATAGTTCTCTTTTTGCTTCCTCATAACTTGGTTGAGTCTAATTGTGTTTACATTTACATTTAAGTCATTTAGCAGACGCTCTTATCCAGAGCGACTTACAAATTGGTGTTGCTGTCCTGGGACTCTGTGGGGTCTGTTTGTGTTTGTGAACAGCGCCCCAGAATCAGCTGGCTGAGGGGTCTCTTCTCTAGGTTCATCTCTCTGTAGGTGAGGGCTTTGTGATGGAATGTGTAGGAATCGCTTCTTTTTAGATGGTTGTAGAATTTAAAAGCTATTTTCTGGAATTTCATCCTCCAAGGTCTTCAGTTCCTGTTGTAGCCACAGCCACTCGTCTGTTGATTCTACTTCCCCCTGTGGATCAGTGACATCAGTCTGATTGATTGGTTAATTTATTGATTGATTAATTGGTTAACTGATTCATGGTGAATGGATGGATTATAATAGATTGATTGGTTGATTGATGGGTTAGTTGATTAATTAATTGATTGATTGATCTAGGCTACATTACCTGATCTGAGTCAACGATTCTGGCTGCTCTTACCACTCCCTCATCCTCCATGTATTCCTCTTCATCCTTCATTGGGAGAAAAGGGGACTCTGTTACACTCTGTGGGGAAGTTTGAAATGAACTACTTGTACTTATTATCTTTCCACACACGCACACAGACACACACACACACACACACAAACACACACACACACAAAACTTGGTTATCATCCTCGGCCACACCATAATGCACGGGCGACCCAGGAACTCTTCATCATCATCAGACACCATTATGTTGTGCATCTCCAGACCCAACTTGAGATCCAGCCTGTAGGAGATGGAGGAATACGGGGATGAATATCTGGCCGCTGTAGTGGTTGGAAATACACCTGGTGAAACAGGTGAGATCTCAGGGCTGAGGTTGTTACTGGAAGTAAATTCACTTACGTAGACGTTTCAACAAGATACTGTCTTTTCCCTGTGGGAAAAACAGGCAACAGAGTTAGGGTTAAGATATTAATTTGTGACACGTAAAAGTAATTTTAATTAAGGAGTGGTAAAGAGAGAGAGAGAAGTGGAGAAAAAGAGAGAGGAGCGAGAGAGACCAACTGAAAAGAGAGAGAGGAGAGAGGAGACAGAGAGACAAACTGAAAAGAGAGAGAGGAGAGAGAGAGACAGAGAGACAAACAGAAAAAAGAGAGAGGAGAGAGACAGAGAGACAAACTGAAAAGAGAGAGAGGAGAGAGAGAGACAGAGAGACAAACAGAAAAGAGAGGAGAGAGAGAGACAGAGAGACAAACTGAACAGAGAGAGAGGAGACAGAGAGACAAACTGAAAAGAGAGAGAGGAGACAGAGAGACAAACTGAAAAGAGAGAGGAGAGACAGAGAGACAAACTGAAAAGAGAGAGAGAAGTGTGAGAAACAGAGAGACCAACTGAAAAGAGAGAGAGGAGAGAGGAGACAGAGAGACAAACTGAAAAGAGAGAGAGGAGAGAGAGAGACAGAGAGACAAACAGAAAAGAGAGAGAGGAGACAGAGAGACAAACTGAAAAGAGAGAGAGGAGAGAGAGAGACAGAGAGACAAACAGAAAAGAGAGGAGAGAGAGAGACAGAGAGACAAACTGAACAGAGAGAGAGGAGACAGAGAGACAAACTGAAAAGAGAGAGAGGAGACAGAGAGACAAACTGAAAAGAGAGAGGAGAGAGAGAGACAGAGAGACAAACTGAAAAGAGAGAGAGGAGAGAGACAGAGAGAACACTGCACAGTTAGAGAGGAGAGAGACAGAGAGAGAGACTGAACAGAGAGAGAGAAGTGTGAGAAACAGAGAGACAAACTGAAAAGCGAGAGAGACAGAGAGACAAACTGAAAAGAGAGAGGAGCGAGAGAAACAGAGAGACAAACTGAAAAGAGAGTGGAGTGAGAGAAACAGAGAGACAAACTGAAAAGAGAGAGGAGCGAGATAGACAGAGAGACAAACTGAAAAGAGAGTGGAGTGAGAGAGACAGAGAGACAAACTGAACAGAGAGAGAGGAGAGAGACAGAGAGACAAACTGAACAGAGAGGAGAGAGACGGAGAGACAAACTGAAAAGAGAGAGGAGAGAGAGAGACAGAGAGACAAACTGAAAAGAGAGAGAGGAGAGAGACAGAGAGACAAACTGAAAAGAGAGTGGAGCGAGAGAAACAGAGAGACAAACTGAAAAGAGAGTGGAGTGAGAGAAACAGAGAGACAAACTGAAAAGAGAGTGGAGTGAGAGAAACAGAGAGACAAACTGAAAAGAGAGAGGAGCGAGAGAGACGGAGAGACAAACTGAAAAGAGAGTGGAGTGAGAGAAACAGAGAGACAAACTGAAAAGAGAGAGGAGAGAGAGAAACAGAGAGACAAACTGAAAAGAGAGAGGAGAGAGAGAAACAGAGAGACAAACTGAAAAGAGAGAGAGGAGCGAGAGAAACAGAGAGACAAACTGAAAAGAGAGAGGAGCGAGAGAAACAGAGAGACAAACTGAAAAGAGAGTGGAGTGAGAGAAACAGAGAGACAAACTGAAAAAAGAGAGAGAGGAGCGAGAGAAACAGAGACAAACTGAAAAGAGAGTGGAGTGAGAGAAACAGAGAGACAAACTGAAAAGAGAGAGAGAAGTGTGAGAAACAGAGAGACAAACTGAAAAGAGAGAGGAGCGAGAGAAACAGAGAGACAAACTGAAAAGAGAGAGAGGAGTGAGAGAAACAGAGAGACAAACTGAAGAGAGAGAGAGGAGCGAGAGAAACAGAGAGACAAACTGAAGAGAGAGAGAGAGAAGTGTGAGAAACAGAGAGACAAACTGAAAAGAGAGAGAGGAGCGAGAGAAACAGAGAGACAAACTGAAGAGAGAGAGGAGCGAGAGAAACAGAGAGGCAAACTGAAAAGAGAGAGAAGTGTGAGAAACAGAGAGACAAACTGAAAAGAGAGAGAGGAGCGAGAGAAATAGAGAGACAAACTGAAGAGAGAGAGGAGCGAGAGAAACAGAGAGACAAACTGAAAAGAGAGAGAGGAGCGAGAGAAACAGAGAGACAAACTGAAAAGAGAGAGAGAGAAGTGTGAGAAACAGAGAGACAAACTGAAAAGAGAGAGAGGAGCGAGAGAAACAGAGAGACAAACTGAAAAGAGAGAGAGAGAAGTGTGAGAAACAGAGAGACAAACTGAAAAGAGAGTGGAGCGAGAGAAACAGAGAGACAAACTGAAAAGAGAGAGAGGAGCGAGAGAAACAGAGAGACAAACTGAAAAAAGAGAGAGAGAAGTGTGAGAAACAGAGACAAACTGAAAAGAGAGAGGAGCGAGAGAGACAGAGAGACAAACTGAAAAGAGAGAGAGAAGTGTGAGAAACAGAGAGACAAACTGAAAAAAGAGAGATGAGCGAGAGAAACAGAGAAACTGAAACGAGAGAGGAGAGAGAGAGACGGAGAGACAAACTGAAAAGAGAGTGGAGTGAGAGAAACAGAGAGACAAACTGAAAAGAGAGAGGAGCGAGAGAAACAGAGAGACAAACTGAAAAGAGAGAGGAGAGAGAGAGACAGAGAGACAAACTGAAAAGAGAGAGGAGCGAGAGAGACGAGAGAGAGGAGAAAAAGTCAACAGTGTACACTCACCGTACAGCAGACCAATGAAACAACATGTGGTCACCAAGGTAACCAGGAAGAGGAAACAGCCGAACACAACAGCCACCACCACGGTAGGGAGGTGGTTCAACACTGGCAGAGGAAGAAGAAGAGGTAAACAAACAAAAACAACTTCAAACATCTGAATACAGGCTTTGATTGAACTACATACAACCCATTGACCCTATGTAGAGCCATGTGTCTGTAAGATTCACACACACACACACACACACACACACACACACACACACACACACACACACACACACACACACACACACACACACACACACACACACACACACACACACACACACACACACAATTCCAGTCAAGCAAAGACTCTCATGCCTGGGATGGTCCAGTGGTCTAAGTCTCTGTGTCTGGAGCCTTTGTACAATGTACCACTACCAGCATGGGTTTGAATCTGGCCTCAATGTACCGCTGCCAGCATGGGTTTGAATCTGGCCTCAATGTACCGCTGCCAGCATGGGTTTGAATCTGGCCTCAATGTACTGCTGCCAGCATGGGTTTGAATCCGGCCTCAATGTACCACTGCCAGCATGGGTTTGAATGTGGCCTCAATGTACCGCTGCCAGCATGGGTTTGAATGTGGCCTCAATGTACCGCTGCCAGCATGGGTTTGAATCTGGCCTCAATGTACCGCTGCCAGCATGGGTTTGAATGTGGCCTCAATGTACCGCTGCCAGCATGGGTTTGAATGTGGCCTCAATGTACCGCTGCCAGCATGGGTTTGAATCTGGCCTCAATGTACCGCTGCCAGCATGGGTTTGAATGTGGCCTCAATGTACCGCTACCAGCATGGGTTTGAATCCGGCCTCAATGTACCGCTGCCAGCATGGGTTTGAATGTGGCCTCAATGTACCGCTGCCAGCATGGGTTTGAATGTGGCCTCAATGTACCGCTGCCAGCATGGGTTTGAATCTGGCCTCAATGTACCGCTGCCAGCATGGGTTTGAATCTGGCCTCAATGTACCGCTGCCAGCATGGGTTTGAATCTGGCCTCAATGTACCGCTGCCAGCATGGGTTTGAATCCGGCCTCAATGTACCACTGCCAGCATGGGTTTGAATCCGGCCTCAATGTACCACTGCCAGCATGGGTTTGAATCCGGCCTCAATGTACCGCTGCCAGCATGGGTTTGAATCCGGCCTCAATGTACCGCTGCCAGCATGGGTTTGAATCCGGCCTCAATGTACCACTGCTAGCATGAGTTTGAATCCGGCCTCAATGTACCGCTGCCAGCATGGGTTTGAATCTGGCCTCAATGTACCATTGCCAGCATGGGTTTGAATCTGGCCTCAATGTACCACTGCCAGCATGGTTTTGAATCTGGCCTCAATGTACCACTGCCAGCATGGGTTTGAATCTGGCCTCAATGTACCGCTGCCAGCATGGGTTTGACTCTGGCCTCAATGTACCGCTGCCAGCATGGGTTTGACTCTGGCCTCAATGTACCGCTGCCAGCATGGGTTTGACTCTGGCCTCAATGTACCACTGCCAGCATGAGTTTGAATGTGGCCTCAATGTACCGCTGCCAGCATGGGTTTGACTCTGGCCTCAATGTACCGCTGCTAGCATGAGTTTGAATCCGGCCTCAATGTACCACTGCCAGCATGGGTTTGAATCTGGCCTCAATGTACCGCTGCCAGCATGAGTTTGAATCTGGCCTCAATGTACCGCTGCCAGCATGGGTTTGAATCCGGCCTCAATGTACCACTGCTAGCATGGGTTTGAATCTGGCCCACTGCTCTTTCAGCTATCTCTCTCTATCCAAGAAAAATATATTTAAGAAAAATAAAAAACTAATCTCAGACCAAACCTTCTTTATCGATGTACCTCTCCTCACTGCTGATCACCGTAGTGCCATCAAAGCTGTCGGACACATCACAATGGTACGTTCCGGCACTGCTCTTCCCCACAGATAACAACAAAATGGATTGCCCCGTCTGGTTCTGCACCCAGTAGAAGTCTCCACGGCCTTCTAGAACAGTTCCGTTGAGGAACCAGCGGTACTGGGGAAAGGTTCCCCTCTCCACGGAACAGTAGAACGTCAGGCCCACAATGGAGAAGTTTTCTCCCACGTCGGTGTCGTAGTGCATCGTCACAGCTCCACCTACTGGAACTGGGGGGGGGGGGTAGATATACTCAGCGACACAAATGGCAACTTTAGAGCACTACTTTTGTGCACTACTTTTGACCAAAGCAAAAACATTTTCACTCTGTAGGGAAAAAGGATGCCATTTGGGATGCAAACATGAAATGATGAGTTTCAATGTATGAGAATGTATAAGTCCAGTGGGTGATAAGTCCAGTGGGTGATAAGTCCAGTGGGTGATAAGTCTAGTGGGTGATAAGTCCAGTGGGTGATAAGTCCAGTGGGTGATAAGTCCAGTGGGTGATAAGTCTAGTGGGTGATAAGTCTAGTGGGTGATAAGTCTAGTGGGTGATAAGTCCAGTGGGTGATAAGTCTAGTGGGTGATAAGTCTAGTGGGTGATAAGTCTAGTGGGTGATAAGTCTAGTGGGTGATAAGTCCAGTGGGTGATAAGTCTAGTGGGTGATAAGTCTAGTGGGTGATAAGTCTAGTGGGTGATAAGTCCAGTGGGTGATAAGTCCAGTGGGTGATAAGTCCAGTGGGTGATAAGTCCAGTGGGTGATAAGTCTAGTGGGTGATAAGTCTAGTGAGTGATAAGTCTAGTGAGTGATAAGTCTAGTGGGTGATAAGTCTAGTGGGTGATAAGTCTAGTGAGTGATAAGTCTAGTGGGTGATAAGTCTAGTGGGTGATAAGTCTAGTGGGTGATAAGTCTAGTGGGTGATAAGTCTAGTGGGTGATAAGTCTAGTGAGTGATAAGTCTAGTGAGTGATAAGTCTAGTGAGTGATAAGTCTAGTGGGTGATAAGTCTAGTGGGTGATAAGTCTAGTGGGTGATAAGTCCAGTGGGTGATAAGTCTAGTGGGTCTTGAGTGCTGAGAACAGAACTATAGGTCAAATCCTTTTCTTGAAACAGACTGTCGGACAAAGAGACAGACAGACAGAGAGACAGACTCACCAACGTGCATGGCCTTCCACTGACCGTACACCACCCGGTCTCCGTTCTCCGCCTGACACTGTAGAAAGCCCATGTGGAGATCTATAACCACTGGAATAGAGAACGTGGCGAATCGCTCGTCAACCGTCTCCGTGCTGATGAACTCTGACCTGCTGTAGAGGGAGAAGGTGATGGGCGGAGTCCCATTGAGTGATTGACACGTGACGTGGGCAATGTAGGTCCCGTCTGTTTCCTTCAGTACCAGGATGTGGAGGTCCGGTTCAGACACGAGCTCTGAAAGAGAGGAGAGGATGGATGGAGAGAGTTTTGAACAAGATATCATCTGAATACAGGGTTTGATTTAATACAATCCACTGACTTCACAAAAAATAAAAAATAAATATAAATATATGACAGAATCCCTTTTAGCTGTCAGGAGCTTTGAGAAATACGCAGGGTGGAGTTTTCCTGACCGCGGGACCTGACCAGGGAAAACTCCTGCCCTAGACAGGAGAGAGAGGGCAACTTGGAGGAAAACAACCCCCTTCAGGGAAACGTCTCTTTTCTAAAAGAAAAAAGCATCGTTTGGTAAGACTTAGATATGTGTATACTATATATATATTTGTATACTGGCTGTCAATTTACATTTTAGCAGACATTCTTATCCAGAGCAACTAACAGGAGCAATTATGGTCAAGTGCCTTGCTCAAGGGCACAGACAGATGTTTGACCTAGTCGGCTCAGAGATTCAAACCAGCAATCTTTGGGTTACTGGCCCAACACTAACCACTAGGCTACCTGCCTCTATACTTCGGTAAACACATTTTGAAGGGAAATAAGAGGGCAGAATTCTTTCTTGTACTGGTCACTCCTGGAAATCAAACCCACAACCCTGGCGTTGCAAGCGCCAAGCTCTGCTAACTGAGCCACACAGGAAAATGTACAACTTATTTCATGGAAAGAACAGGTGTTCCTAGTGTTTTGTACGCTCAGTGTGTATATAGAATGTTTATAGATCTAATTCATTAGATTTAATAAATACCTTTTGCTAAATGAGAAAAATGTTACCTCAAAATTGTTTTAGTGGATTGACTTAAACAGTTGTGATGAGACAGATTACATTTTTATTTGAGCAAGACTAGTGATATCCAGGGAAAGACTAGTGATATCCAGGGAAAGACTAGTGATATCCAGGGAAAGACTAGTGATATCCAGGGAAAGACTAGTGATGTCCAGGGAAAGACTAGTGATATCCAGGGAAAGACTAGTGATATCCAGGGAAAGACTAGTGATATCCAGGGAAAGACTAGTGATATCCTGTGAAAGACTAGTGATATCCAGGGAAAGACTAGTAATATCCAGGGAAAGACTAGTGATATCCAGGGAAAGACTAGTGATATTCTGTGAAAGACTAGTGATATCCAGGGAAAGACTAGTGATATCCAGGGAAAGACTAGTGATATTCTGTGAAAGACTAGTGATATCCAGGGAAAGACTAGTGATATCCAGGGAAAGACTAGTGATATCCAGGGAAAGACTAGTGATATCCAGGGAAAGACTAGTGATATCCAGGGAAAGACTAGTGATATCCAGGGAAAGACTAGTGGCATCCAGGGAAAGACTAGTGGCATCCAGGGAAAGACTAGTGATATCCAGGGAAAGACTAGTGATATCCAGGGAAAGACTAGTGGCATCCAGGGAAAGACTAGTGGCATCCAGGGAAAGACTAGTGATATCCAGGGAAAGACTAGTGGCATCCAGGGAAAGACTAGTGATATCCAGGGAAAGACTAGTGATATTCTGTGAAAGACTAGTGATATCCAGGGAAAGACTAGTGATATCCAGGGAAAGACTAGTGATATCCAAGGAAAGACTAGTGATATCCAGTGAAAGACTAGTGGCATCCAGGGAAGACTAGTGATATCCAAGGAAAGACTAGTGGCATCCAGGAAAAGACTAGTGATATCCAGGGAAAGACTAGTGGCATCCAGGGAAAGTGTTAAAAATGTTGGTGACATCAAGTGGTTTCTGTTAGAATTACATGAGGGGGTGTTTAACCCCATCAAATCAAATCAAAGGTTATTTGTCAAGTGCGCTGAATACAACAGGTGTAGTCCTTACAGTGAAATGCTTACTGACAAGTCCTTACTGACAAGTCCTTACTGACAAGTCCTTACTGACAAGTCCTTACTGACAAGTCCTTACTGGCAAGTCCTTACTGACAAGTCCTTACTGACAAGTCCTTACTGACAAGTCCTTACTGACAAGTCCTTACTGACAAGTCCTTACTGGCAAGTCCTTACTGACAAGTCCTTACTGACAAGTCCTTACTGGCAAGTCCTTACTGACAAGTCCTTACTGACAAGTCCTTACTGGCAAGTCCTTACTGACAAGTCCTTACTGACAAGTCCTTACTGACAAGTCCTTACTGACAAGTCCTTACTGGCAAGTCCTTACTGACAAGTCCTTACTGGCAAGTCCTTACTGACAAGTCCTTACTGACAAGTCCTTACTGACAAGTCCTTACTGACAAGTCCTTACTGACAAGTCCTTACTGGCAAGTCCTTACTGACAAGTCCTTACTGACAAGTCCTTACTGACAAGTCCTTACTGACAAGTCCTTACTGACAAGTCCTTACTGACAAGTCCTTACTGACAAGTCCTTACTGGCAAGTCCTTACTGACAAGTCCTTACTGACAAGTCCTTACTGGCAAGTCCTTACTGACAAGTCCTTACTGACAAGTCCTTACTGGCAAGTCCTTACTGACAAGTCCTTACTGACAAGTCCTTACTGACAAGTCCTTACTGGCAAGTCCTTACTGGCAAGTCCTTACTGACAAGTCCTTACTGACAAGTCCTTACTGACAAGTCCTTACTGACAAGTCCTTACTGGCAAGTCCTTACTGACAAGTCCTTACTGACAAGTCCTTACTGGCAAGTCCTTACTGACAAGTCCTTACTGACAAGTCCTTACTGGCAAGTCCTTACTGACAAGTCCTTACTGACAAGTCCTTACTGACAAGTCCTTACTGGCAAGTCCTTACTGACAAGTCCTTACTGACAAGTCCTTACTGGCAAGTCCTTACTGACAAGTCCTTACTGACAAGTCCTTACTGACAAGTCCTTACTGGCAATGCAGTTTTAAGAAAATAGAGTTAAGAAAATATTTACTAAATAAACTAAAGTAAAAAATAAAAACAAAAGTAACACTAACAACAATAACAATAACAAGGCTATATACAGGGAATACCGATACAGAGTCAATGTGCGGGGGAAAAGGTTAGTCAAGGTATTTTGACCATGGAGGCAGGGGTAAAGTGACTATGCATAGGGATGTGGACAGAAAGGAACTTGAAACTCTCGACCCGCTCCACTACAACCCCGTCGATGTGATTTATTTTTATTTTTATTTTTTTTAATTCTTTATTCTTTAAAACTTTATTTAACCAGGTAGGCCAGTTGAGAACAAGTTCTCATTTACAACTGCGACCTGGCCAAGATAAAGCAAAGCAGTGCGACAAAAACAACAGAGTTACACATGAGATAAACAAACGTACAGTCAATAACACAATAGAAAAATCTGTATATTGTGTGTGCAAATGAAGTAAGGAGATAAGGCAATAAATAGGCCGATAGTGGTGAAGTAATTACAATTTAGCACTGGAGTGATATATGTGCAGATGAGGATGTGCAGGTAGAAATACTGGTGTGCAAAAGAGCAGAAAAACAAAAACAAATATGGGGATGAGGTAGGGGTAGTTGGTTGGGTTATTTACAGATGGGCTGTGTACAGCTGCAGCGATTGGTAAGCTGCTCTGACAGCTGACGCTTAAAGTTAGTGAGGGAGATATGTCTCCAACTTCAGTGATTTTTGCAATTCGTTCCAGTCATTGGCAGCAGAGAACTGTAAGGAAAGGCGGCCAAAGGAGTACGGGAAAACCACGCTGGTTGACTTGTCTAACATACAAGACAAACTGGCACAGAGAGACAGGAAACACAGGGATAAATACACTGGGGAAAATAAGCGACACCTGGAGGGGGTGGAGACAATCACAGGAACAGGTGAAACAGATCAGGGCATGACAGGGCCAGGTCGATTAGAAAGGCCTGCTCACATGAAGTGTTTTAGGGAGCGTTTGACAGTGATGAGGGGTGGTCGTTTGACAGCGGACCAATAACGGACGCAGGCAATGAGGCAGTGATCGCTGAGATCCTGGTTGAAAACAGCAGAGGTGTATTTAGAGGGCAAGTTAGTCACGATGATATCTATGAGGGTGCCCATGTTTATGGATTTTGGGTTGTACCTGGTAGATTCCTTGATCATTTGTGTGAGATTGAGGGCATCTAGTTTAGATAGTAGGACGGCCGGGGTGTTAAGCATATCCAAATTTAGGTCACCTATCAGTACGAACTCTGACGATAGATGGGAGACAATCAATTCACATATGATGTCCAGGGCACAGCTGGGGGCTGGGGGGGGGGGGGGGGGGGGGTCTATAACAAGCGGCAACAGTGAGGGACTTATTTCTGGAGAGATGGATCATGTTCGGTCCTCCTTTTCCTGTAGTCCACGATCATCTCCTTTGAGCTCATGTTGAGGGAGAGGTTGTTTTCCTGGCACCACACGGCCAGGTCTCTGACCTCCTTCCTATAAGCTGTCTCAACGTTGTCGAGGTGGGAAAGCGCAGTGTTGGGTGCGATTGAGATTGCGTCATCTGTGGACCTGTTGGGGCGTTATGCAAATTGGAGTGGGTCTAGGGTTTCCGGGATGATGGTGTTGATGTGAGCCATGACCAGCCTTTCAAAGCACTTCATGGCTACCGACATGAGTGCTATGGGGCGGTCGTCATTTAGGAAGGTTACCTTCGCTTCCTTGGGCAAAGGGACTATGGTGGTCTGCTTGAAACATGTAGTTATTACAAACTAGGTCAGGGAGAGGTTGAAAATGTCAGTGAAGACACTTGCCAGTTGGTCTGCGCATGCCACCCTGTTTCTAGCTCCGGGGTGAAGTTTCCCCATAGAGCAGTGGTTTCCAACCATGGTACTAGGACCTCTGGGGGTACTTGGCCTACCCACAGGGGGTACTTGAGAAGACTGATGAGACCACAGGCCTACTGGTAAAATGCACATGAGGGGTACTACGGGCAGAGCAAAATTCAGTTGGTGGTACAGTAACCAAAAAGGTTGATAACCACTGCCATAAAGAATAATAGAGGACTCTTCTTTGTATCGGTCCCATTATGACATCTGTGAGAGCACGGGCAGCACCATTGAGGGCATTTCCATTTTGAAGTAGTCAATTTTCTTCTTCTACTACTTCTATGAGTTGGTAAACAAACTGAAAGGGTGCACACTGCCACTTGCATTGTGTTGTTTGAACAGGTATAAAGCCAAGGTTGGTGATATACTGTCAGCTGCAGTTATGGAATGTTTGCTCACGAACATAATTCATAGGCTGATCCCTCCTGATGACCCGGATGGAATTATGTGATCCTTCCTTAACCCATAGGAAGTCCCACCCAGTTGACTAATTCATAATGGTGAAATCCCTCTATGTTGCTGCCCATGCAAAAACTTTTTTTTTGGCACTAGAGCCCTCTATCTCTGAGTATCCCCTAGGGACATATGTAGGATCAGCTTCCCCTCCCCCAAGCCTAACCTTAAGCATTAGTGTGGAAAATGCTAAACTGACTCAAGATCAGCGTCTAGGGGAAACTTCACCCTACTCCATAATTATGTGATACAAATGACCCCTGACCTCTGACCTTTGACCTTGATGACCTTGGCAGTGCTCCTGGAGGAGTAGACCTCGGTCAAGTTGAGTTGGTTGGTAGCAACACAGGTGTACTCCCCGCTGTCCTCGAGCACCATCCTGTAGCATACAAATACAGATATTGTCAACAATATTTCCAGTGAGTTTTCACATATTTTCAAGAAGCTAAATAATAAAACATTGACGAAGATCTATGTGACTGGAATGGTGTATTTGTCATTAAATATATCAGTTCTCTTCAGTTTTTTGCATATCCAATGCACCCATGATCTAAGATGCATCTTCAGGTGGGCAAAAGTGAACGTCTGAAAGACAAACACAAGACAGACAGACCAGACAGCCCAGTAATAACAGACCATCCACAATACAGTACCTGTAGATGAAGAGTTGTTCCTGTGTCTGATTGTGTAAAGGAGACAGGGGGAGGGGCTTCCCATCCACCAGCCACTGGTAGGAGACGTGGTTCCCTTTGGTGATGTTACAACGTAGGGACAGTGGCTTCCCTTCGTAGAACTCCACAGACCCTGATTGGACTACAACCTCTGCACCGTTGACTGGGACTGTGGGAGAACACATACAACCATACAGTACAACCATAGAATCTGATAATGTTGTGTTCTAATTCTAGGAGGGCATTTTAGATCTGTGAAAACATTTTAGTTCTATTAAGACATTGTAATTGTATAAAGACATTCAAATTCTATGAGGACATTCTAATTATATGAAGACATTTGAATTACCTGAGGACATTCAAGTTCTATGAGTACATTCTAGTTCTATGAGGAAATTGTAGTTCTGTGAAGACATTGTAAACGCAGCAAAAAAAAGAAACGTCCTCTCAATGTCAACTGCGTTAATTTTCAGCAAACTTAACATGTGCAAATATTTGTATGAGCATAAGATTCAACAACTGAGACATAAACTGAACAAGTTCCACAGACATGTGACTAACAGAAATGGAATAATGTGTCCCTGAACAAAGGGGGGGTCAAAATCAAAAGTAACAGTCAGTATCAGGTGTGGCCACCAGCTGCATTAAGTACTGCAGTGCATCTCCTCCTCATGGACTGCACCAGATGTGCAAGGTCTTCTGTGAGATGTTACCCCACACTTCCACCAAGGCACCTGCAAGTTCCTGGACATTTCTGGGGGGAATGGCCCTAGCCCTCACCCTCCAATCCAACAGGTCCCAGACGTGCTCAATGGGATTGAGATCTGGGCTCTTCGCTGGCCATGGCAGAACACTGACATTCCTGTCTTGCAGGAAATCATGCACAGAACGAGCAGTATGGCTGGTGGCATTGTCATGCTGGAGGGTCATGTCAGGATGAGCCTGCAGGAAGGGTACCACATGAGGGAGCACAGCCTTGAGATTGCCTGCAATGAAAACAAGCTCAGTTCGATGATGCAGTGACACACCGCCCCAGACCATGACGGACCCTCCACCTCCAAATCGATCCCACTCCAGAGTCTAGGCCTCAGTGTAACGTTCATTCCTTCGACAATAAACACGAATCCGACGATCACCCCTGGTGAGACAAAGCCACGACTCATCAGTGAAGAGAACTTTTTGCCAGTCCTGTCTGGTCCAGCGACGGTGGGTTTGTGCCCATAGGCGATGTTGTTGCCGGTGATGTCTGGTGAGGACCTGCCTTACAACATGCTTACAAGCCCTCCGTCCAGCCTCTCTCAGCCTATTGCGGACAGTCTGTGGTCTAGAGTTTTTTTCCCTCAGGTTGCACATGTGACATGCTGGTAGAAATTATGTAAAACGGATTTAAGTTTGTCTGTTAAAGTCCCCGGCCACTAGGAGCGCCACTTCTGGATGAGCATTTTCTTCTTTGCTTATGGACTTATGCAGCTCGTTGAGTGCGGTCTTAGTGCCAGCATCAGTTTGTGGTGGTAAATAGACGGCATGAAAAATATAGCTGAAAATTCTCTTCGTAGATGGTGTGGTCTACAGCTCATCATGAGGTACTCTACTTCAGCAATACCTTGAGCAATACCTTAATATTAGACATCGCGCCCCAGCTGTTATTGACAAATAGACACACACCCCCACCCCTCGTCTTACCGGACGTAGCTGTTCTGTCCTGCCGATGCACAGAAAACCCAGCCAACTGTATATTATCCGTGTTGTCATTCTTGGTGAAACATAAGATATTACAGGTTTTCATGTCCCATTGGTAGGATAGTCTCAAAATGAGCTTTTCCAGTTTATTCTCCAGTGATTGCACATTGGCTAATAGAACGGATGGTAGAGGCGGGTTACCCACTCTCCGACGGATTCTCACAAGGCACCCTGATCTTCGCCCCCTGTATTTCCTTATTTTCTTAATGCGAATGAAGGGGACTTGAGCCTTGTCTGGGAGAAACATTATATATTTCGCTCATTAAAGAAAAAAATCTTTGTCCAGTTTGAGGTGAGTAATCACTGTTCTGATACCCAGAAGCTTTTTTCAGTCATAAAAGACAGTAGCATCAACATTATGTACAAAATAAGTTACAAACAATGCGAAAAACACACATCTGGTTAGGAGCCCGTAAAATGGCAGCCATTCCCTCCAATGCTAATTCTGCCAGAACAAAACAAAAGTATTAATACAGGGCCTACGACTCACCGACTACTCTGAGGTGGTGTCTTTGACTGACTGTGGGTTGTATTACTGTGTTGTTCAGGACGCTGGCTACACACACCATGTGGCCCTCGTAGGAAGCAGTGATGAACAGAGGGAAATTGGCCATCTCACCAGACAGAGCACTGTAGAAGCCTAAGGTCTTGGACCGGTCACCTTCTCTGAGGACAGATTACAGTAATGGATTGGATACATAACAGTGGTAAAATGTATATTTTATTGTATTGTTTACATGGCATTATATTGACAGGGCTCTGTAGAACCTTAAAGCTGCAATATGTAACTTTTTGTGGGCGACCCACATGTCGGTAGCCATGAAGTGCTTTTTTAATGAGGATCTGTAATCCTCATTAAAAGCAAGTCTCAGAAGCGGTAGATCTGTTCTATGTGTGCTATTCCTATGCTTCCCGTTCTTAAGATTTGTTTTTGCATCTTTTACTTTAATTTTTGTACACCAGCTTCAAACAGCTGAAGATACGATATTGGTTATTGAAAAGATACTTCACAGCGGTTTAGGGTACAATGATTCTCTACACTATACATGCTTGTTTTGTCACATAAACTGCAATTAGGCGAACTATTCGAATTTTAACAACCAGGAAATGGCGGAGCGATTTCTGCATTGTGCATCTTTAAGGTCTTGTCTCATGTGAGTTTCGAATTGACCCCTAGAACACTACCCCCTAGGCACTGCATTGTGCATCTTTAAGGTCTTGTCTCATGTGAGTTTCAAATTGACCCCTAGAACCCTACCCCCTAGGCACTGCATTGAATTGATTAGCCTACTTGCCTGCTGATATATTCATTTTGACAACACCTCCTGTCAGATCTCCAGTACTTAGGGTCTTGAGGTAGATATTGTAGCGATCTTAACCAAACACTTAGCAAAGGTTCAGAAAATGATATTTTGGCGTAACAACTAAGGTTTTGGGTTGACAGTCGTTTGACTCTCGGTCAGGGCTACCCCCTGAATTCCCTACAATACAGCAACACCCACCTGAATAGCTGGTAGAGGATGGACTCTTCTTTAGGGTAATGCAGCACTTCACACTGGAATTCTTCTACAGTCTTCTCTAGGGCTGTTGAGGGGCCGTACAGCAACGGTCTGCCTAGGACTGAGGCTCCTGGGACTGAGGCTCCTGGGACTGAGGCTCCTGGGACTGAGGCTCCTGGGACTGAGGCTCCTGGGACTGAGGCTTCTGGGACTGAGGCTCCTGGGACTGGGGCTCCTGGGACTGAGGCTCCTGGGACTGAAGCTCCTGGGACTGAGGCTCCTGGGACTGAGGCTCCTGGGACTGGGGCTCCTGGGACTGAGGCTCCTGGGACTGAAGCTCCTGGGACTGAGGCTCCTGGGACTGGGGCTCCTGGGACTGAGGCTCCTGGGACTGATGCTCCTGGGACTGAGGTTCCTGGGACTGAGGCTCTTGGGACTGAGGCTCCTGGGACTGAGGCTCCTGGGACTGGGGCTCCTGGGACTGAGGCTCCTGGGACTGAGGCTCCTGGGACTGAGGCTCCTGGGACTGAGGTTCCTGGGACTGAGGTTCCTGGGACTGAGGTTCCTGGGACTGAGGTTCCTGGGACTGGGGTTCCTGGGACTGGGGTTCCTGGGACTGAGGCTCCTGGAACTGAGGCTCTTGGGACTGAGGTTCCTGGGACTGAGGCTCTTGGGACTGAGGTTCCTGGGACTGAGGCTCCTGGGACTGAGGTTCCTGGGACTGAGGTTCCTGGGACTGAGGTTCCTGTGACTGAGGCTCCTGGGACTGAGGTTTCTGGGACTGAGGCTCCTGGGACTGAGGTTTCTGGGACTGAGGTTCCTGGGACTGAGGCTCCTGGGACTGAGGCTCCTGGGACTGAGGCTCCTGGGACTGAGGCTCCTGGGACTGAGGTTCCTGGGACTGAGGCTCCTGGGACTGAGGTTCCTGGGACTGGGGTTCCTGGGACTGGGGTTCCTGGGACTGAGGCTCCTGGAACTGAGGCTCTTGGGACTGAGGTTCCTGGGACTGAGGCTCTTGGGACTGAGGTTCCTGGGACTGAGGCTCCTGGGACTGAGGTTCCTGGGACTGAGGTTCCTGGGACTGAGGTTCCTGTGACTGAGGCTCCTGGGACTGAGGTTTCTGGGACTGAGGCTCCTGGGACTGAGGTTTCTGGGACTGAGGTTCCTGGGACTGAGGCTCCTGGGACTGAGGCTCCTGGGACTGAGGCTCCTGGGACTGAGGCTCCTGGGACTGAGGCTCCTGGGACTGAGGCTCCTGGGACTGAGGCTCCTGGGACTGAGGTTCCTGGGACTGGGGTTCCTGGGACTGGGGTTCCTGGGACTGAGGCTCCTGGAACTGAGGCTCTTGGGACTGAGGTTCCTGGGACTGAGGCTCTTGGGACTGAGGTTCCTGGGACTGAGGCTCCTGGGACTGAGGTTCCTGGGACTGAGGTTCCTGTGACTGAGGCTCCTGGGACTGAGGTTTCTGGGACTGAGGCTCCTGGGACTGAGGTTTCTGGGACTGAGGTTCCTGGGACTGAGGCTCCTGGGACTGAGGCTCCTGGGACTGAGGCTCCTAGGACTGAGGCTCCTGGGACTGAGGTTCCTGGGACTGAGGCTCCTGGGACTGAGGTTCCTGGGACTGAGGTTCCCGGGACTGAGGTTCCTGGGACTGAGGTTCCTGGGACTGAGGCTCCTAGGACTGAGGTTCCTGGGACGGGGGGAACAGGGGGTACACAACACAGTCAGACACATTCAGAAACACACACACACACACACACACACACACACACACACACACACACACACACACACACACACACACACACACACACACACACACACACACACACACACACACACACACACAACTTAGACAATGGCACAAAACTTACTTGTCTCCTGGCAGAAGGTGTAGAAACCTTCAGAGAAGAAGAAAAAGAAGACTGACTGTTGGTGTTCTATAAATAATAATCTGAAAGCCATAATAACAAGTACAGCACAACTCACCCAGTAAAACGACTACTGTTGTTCTGAGAGTAGTCATCTTCTCTCCTTCCTCCTTCTCCACAAAACCCAATTTGACTGGACGTTTGTTTTTGACTGAAGAAGCAGATATGGACTTTTGTTGTGTGTGTGTGTGTGTACTGCAGTTAAAGTGGCTATGGAGGGTGGTGAGAGTGAATGAAGGGTGGAGACAGAGAGATAGAGCGAGAGAGAGCAGGATGTGGGGACCGATAAAAATAACAGAAAAAGGTTAGGACCTAGTAACCTACACGCCCCACTACACACACACACACCAGACACACAAACACCAGGCACACACACACCAGACACACACACACCAGACACACACACACACACACACACACACACCAGACACACACACACACACACACACACACACACACACACACACACCACACACACACACACACACACACACACACACACACACACACACACACCAGACACACACACGTGCACAGAACTGATAGTACTATACACCGCCCCCTCCCTTATACCCCCTCTCTCTAACAGCAGTTCCACGAAAACACAACATGCTTCAAATGTCGCAACTTTATTAACACACACACGAGATGTAGCATTACATTTTGTATTGTTTCAGTATTCATAACAATTATTCCATTAAAAGTCATAAAACATTTGAAAAGACAATTTACAGTCTTAATTTTTTTCACTTGGTGCAATTTTCACAAGTATGTGGTACATTTTCACAACTCTAAGTACAAGACTCCAAACAGATAATCAAAATGTCACGTGGTCAAAATTCTAAGCACATTTTCAATTGACTGAGTACTACAAACAAATTCACAAAGTCACTTGTTCACTGCACCAAATCACTCTTTCAATTTGCACACATATTCAAGTATCTGCCTTTCAAAATGCAATATTCACTTTACTTTTGATATGATTTTCTTGTCATTTGTTAACAATACATTTGTCTATCACTTAATCAAACGGCTCAAAACGGATAACTACTGAACCAAAATGGAGTAGTGCTTAGCTTACCTATATAGTTTCATAACTGCTGAACCAAAATGGAGTAGTGCTTAGCTTACCTATATAGTTTCATAACTGCTGAACCAAAATGGAGTAGTGCTTAGCTTACCTATATAGTTTCATAACTGCTGAACCAAAATGGAGTAGTGCTTAGCTTACCTACATAGCTTCATAACTGCTGAACCAAAATGGAGTAGTGCTTAGCTTACCTACATAGTTTCATAACTGCTGAACACTGTATCACATCATCATTCTCCATCAGCCAGTGTGCTTCAACAGGACAACGTGGAGAGTCACTGGACGTGCTTCCATTCAGAATTATACTGTACAATGCACTGCTGAAATACCTGGGTTGTATATAACAATATATTTATACCTGGGTTGTATATAACAATATATTTATACCTAAGTTGTATAACAATATGTTTATACCTGGGTTGTATAAAACAATATATTTATACCTGGGTTGTATATTACAATATATTTATACCTAAGTTGTATAACAATATATTTATACCTGAGTTGTATATAACAATATATTTATACCTGAGTTGTATATTACAATATATTTATACCTGAGTTGTATATAACAATATATTTATACATGGGTTGTATAACAATATATTTATACCTGGGTTGTATATTACAATATATTTATACCTAAGTTGTATAACAATATGTTTATACCTGGGTTGTATATAACAATATATTTATACATGGGTTGTATATAACAATATATTTATACCTGGGTTGTATATTACAATATATTTATACCTAAGTTGTATAACAATATGTTTATACCTGGGTTGTATATAACAATATATTTATACCTGGGTTGTATATTACAATATATTTATACCTAAGTTGTATAACAATATGTTTATACCTGGGTTGTATATAACAATATATTTATACATGGGTTGTATATAACAATATATTTATACATGGGTTGTATATAACAATATATTTATACATGATTTGTATATAACAATATATTTATAGCTGAGTTGTATATTACAATATATTTATACCTGAGTTGTATATTACAATATATTTATACCTGAGTTGTATATAACAATATATTTATACCTGGGTTGTATATTACAATATATTTATACCTGAGTTGTATATTACAATATATTCTACTCGTTATCCAAATGTCATTGATACACTGTAAACTGATGAATTTCAAGCAGAGAGACAGGCGATACTGTATCAGTTGACAAGTCACACAGAAAAGGTGTTCTTGAACAGTGTTGCATGGGGCAGAAATAGCTACATCAGACTACACCAGGACGTTATAACTGTAGCCTACTGCATTACAATACCTACACAATACCCCATATATCTGATAATTTGTTCTACACATGTACTGTATAAGGATAATGAAACTAAGACTGACACATGTACTGTATAAGGATAATGAAACTGTAAGGCTGACACATGCACTGTATAAGGATACTGAAACTGTGAGGCTGACACATGTACTGTATAAGGATAATGAAACTGTAAGGCTGACATATGTACTGTATAAGGATAATGAAACTGTAAGGCTGACATATGTACTATATAAGGATAATGAAACTAAGGCTGACATATGTACTGTATAAAGATAATGAAACTATAAGGCTGACATATGTACTGTATAAGGATACTGAAACTGTAAGGCTGACATATGTACTGTATAAGGATAATGAAACTGTAAGGCTGACATATGTACTGTATAAGGATAATGAAACTGTAAGACTGACATATGTACTGTATAAGGATAATGAAACTAAGGCTGACATATGTACTGTATAAGGATAATGAAACTAAGGCTGACATATGTACTGTATAAGGATAATGAAACTGTAAGACTGACATATGTACTGTATACGGATAATGAAACTGTAAGACTGACATATGTACTGTATAAGGATAATGAAACTGTAAGACTGACACATGTACTGTATAAGGATAATGAAACTGTAAGGCTGACACATGTACTGTATAAGGATAATGAAACTGTAAGGCTGACACATGTACTGTATAAGGATAATGAAACTAAGACTGACATATGTACTGTATAAGGATAATGAAACTGTAAGGCTGACACATGTACTGTATAAGGATAATGAAACTAAGACTGACATATGTACTGTATAAGGATAATGAAACTGTAAGGCTGACATATATACTGTATAAGGACAATGAAACTATAAGGCTGACACATGTACTGTATAAGGATAATGAAACTGTGAGGCTGACACACGTACTGTATAAGGATAATGAAACTGTAAGACTGACATATGTACTGTATAAGGATAATGAAACTGTAAGGCTGACATATGTACTGTATAAGGATAATGAAACTAAGACTGACATATGTAATGTATAAGAATAATGAAACTGTAAGGCTGACACATGTACTGTATAAGGATAATGAAACTAAGACTGACATATGTACTGTATAAGGATAATGAAACTAAGACTGACATATGTACTGTATAAGAATAATGAAACTGTAAGGCTGACACATGTACTGTATAAGGATAATGAAACTAAGACTGACATATGTACTGTATAAGGATAATGAAACTGTAAGGCTGACATATGTACTGTATAAGGATAATGAAACTGTAAGGCTGACACATGTACTGTATAAGGATAATGAAACTAAGACTGACATATGTACTGTATAAGGATAATGAAACTGTAAGGCTGACACATGTACTGTATAAGGATAATGAAACTAAGACTGACATATGTACTGTATAAGGATAATGAAACTGTAAGGCTGACATATGTACTGTATAAGGATAATGAAACTAAGACTGACACATGTACTGTATAAGGATAATGAAACTAAGACTGACATATGTACTGTATAAGGATAATGAAACTAAGGCTGACATATGTACTGTATAAGGATAATGAAACTGTAAGGCTGACATATGTACTGTATAAGGATAATGAAACTGTAAGGCTGACATATGTACTGTATAAGGATAATGAAACTAAGGCTGACATATGTACTGTGTAAGGATAATGAAACTGTAAGGCTGACACATGTACTGTATAAGGATAATGAAACTGTAAGGATGACACATGTACTGTATAAGGATAATGAAACTAAGACTGACATATGTACTGTATAAGGATAATGAAACTAAGGCTGACACATGTACTGTATAAGGATAATGAAACTGTAAGGATGACACATGTACTGTATAAGGATAATGAAACTGTAAGGCTGACATATGTACTGTATAAGGATAATGAAACTAAGGCTGACATATGTACTGTATAAGGATAATGAAACTGTAAGGCTGACATATGTACTGTATAAGGATAATGAAACTGTAAGGCTGACATATGTACTGTATAAGGATAATGAAACTGTAAGGCTGACATATGTACTGTATAAGGATAATGAAACTAAGACTGACATATGTACTGTATAAGGATAATGAAACTAAGACTGACATATGTACTGTATAAATCAAATCAAATGTTAGCGGTCACATACACATGGTTAGTAGATGTTAATGCGAGTGTAGCGAAATGCTTGTGCTTCTAGTTCCGACAGTGCAGTAATATCTAACAAGTAATCTAACAATTCCCCAACAACTACCAAATACACACAAATCTAAAGGGGTGAATGAGAATATGTACATATAAATATATGGATGAGCGATGGCCGAGCGGCATAGGCACGGTGCAATAGATGATATAAAATACAGTGTATACATAAGATATGAGTAATGTAAGATATGTAAACATTATTAACTTCTTATGGCTGCGAGGGGCAGTATTGAGTAGCCAGTTAAATGGTGCCCATTTCAAACGGCCTCGTACTCAATTCTTGCTCGTACAATATGCATATTATTATTACTATTGGATAGAAAACACTCTCTAGTTTCTAAAACCGTTTGAATTATTTCTCTGAGTGAAACAGAACTCATTCTGCAGCACATTTCCTGACCAGGAAGTGGAATGTCAGAAATCGATGCTCTGTTCAACTTCCTGCCTATACATGGGCATGATACGTAAGAGTCTACGTACACTTCATACACCTTCCCCTGGTTGTCAAGAGGCGGTGAGAGAAGAAATTTCGTGTTTATCTTGGTCTGAGGTGGAATTAAAGCTCTTTGTATGACGTGACCGTCCATTTCCTGTTTCTGGAGCGCGCGAAAGGGGACATGGATTTGCCTTCTGTTTAGCTGTCGTTATGGACGACTACTATCTCCGGTTTAGATTTTATTTGATACATGTGACCATATCATCGTAAAGTATGTTTTTTCAATATAGTTTAATCAGATTATTGAAATTTTTTCGGGAGTTTTGCCGTGTTCCGTTCTCTGACTTTAACTCTGACTGTTGACGTTGGAGAGATCCGTGCCACTTGGCAAGTGCCCATGCTAAATGATGAGGGAAATTTGCCGTTCCAGATCCAAACAACGACTGTTCTGGACAAAGGACACCTTGTCCAACATTCTGACGGAAGATCACCAAAAGTAAAAAACATTTTATGATGCTATTTCTAATATCTGTCGTGCATGTGAACTGGTCGTCGGCGCCCAAGTGTTTCTGGCTATTGTGGCTACGCTAATATAACGCTACATTTTGTTTTCGCTGTAAAACATTTAATAAATCGGAAATATTGTCTGGAATCACAAGATGCCTGTCTTTCAATTGCTGTACACTATGTATTTTTCAGAAATGTTTTATGATGAGTAATTAGGTATTTGACGTTGGTGTCTGTAAATATTATGGCTGCTTTCGGTGCAATTTCTGATTGTAGCTGAAATGTAAACTATGATTTATACCTGAAATATGCACATTTTTCGAACAAAACATATGCTATACAATAAATATGTTATCAGACTGTCATCTGATGAAGTTGTTTCTTGGTTAGTGGCTATTTATATCTTTATTTGGTCGAATTTGTGATAGCTACTGATGGAGTAAAAAACTGATGGAGTAAGAAAAGTGGTGTCTTTTGCTAACGTGGTTAGCTAATAGATTTACATATTGTGTCTTCCCTGTAAAACATTTTAAAAATCGGACATGTTGGCTGGATTCACAAGATGTGTACCTTTCATATGCTGTATTGGACTTGTTAATGTGTGAAAGTTAAATATTTAAAAAAAATATCTTTTGAATTTCGCGCCCTGCACTTGAGCTGGATGTTGTCATAAGTGTACCGGTGTCGGGCTGCACCCCAAACAGGTTAAACTGGCATTATTTAAAGTGGCATTGTTTAAAGTGACTTGTGATCCATTGTTAAAGTGGCCAGTGATTGGGTCTCAATGTAGGCAGCAGTCTCTCTGAGATAGTCATTGCTCTTTAGCAGTCTGATGGCCTTGAGATAGAAGCTGTTTTTCAGTCTCTCGGTCCCAGCTTTGATGCACCTGTACTGACCTCGCCTTCTGGATGGTAGCGGGGTGAACAGGCAGTGGCTCAGGTGGTTGATGTCCTTGATGATCTTTTTGGCTTTCCTGTGACATCGGGTGCTGTAGGTGTCATGGAGGGCAGGTAGTTTGCCCCGTGATGAGTTGTGCACCCTCTGGAGAGCCTTGCGGTTGAGGGCGGTGCAGTTGCTGTACCAGGCTGTGATAGAGCCCGACAGGATGCTCTCGATTGTGCATCTGTAAAAGTTTGTCAGGGTTTTGGATGACAAGCCAAATTTCTTCAGCCTCCCGAGGTTGAAGAGTCGCTGTTGCGCCTTCTTCACCACACTGTCACCACACCTTCTTCACCACACTGTCTGTATAGGCTGTCTCGTTGTTGTTGGTAATCAAGCCCACTATGGTTGTGTCATCTGCAAACTTGATGATTGAGTTGGAGGCGTGCATGGCCCCGCAGTCGTGGGTGAACAGGGAGTACAGGAGAGGGCTGAGCACACACCCTTGTGGGGCCCCAGTGTTGACGGTCAGCGAAGTGGAGATGTTGTTTCCTACCTTCACCACCTGGGGGCAGCCCGTCAGAAAGTCCAGGACCCAATTGCACAGGGGTTGAGAGCCAGGGTCTCTAGCTGGATGATGAGCTTGGAGGGTACTGTGGTGTTAAATGCTGAGCTGTAGTCAATGAACAGCATTCTTTCATAGGTATTCCCCTTGTTCAGATGGGATAAGACAGTGTGCAGTGTGATGGCGATTGCATCGTCTGTGAACCTATTGGGGCGGTATGCAAACTGAATTGGGTCTAGGGTGGCCGGTAAGGTGGAAGTGATGTGATCCTTGACTAGTCTCTCAGCACGTCATGATGACAGAAGTGAGTGCTACGGGGCAGTAGTCATTTTGTTCAGTTATCTTTGCCTTCTTGGGTACAGGAACAATTGTGGCCATCTTGAAGCATGTGGGGACAGCAGACTGGGGAGGGAGCGATTGAATATGTCCGTAAACACACCAGCCAGCTGGTCTGCTCATGCTCTGAGGACACGGCTAGGGATGCTGTCTGGGCCAGCAGCCTTGCGAAGGTTAACACGTTTAAATGTTTTACTCACGTCGGCCACGGAGAAGGAAAGTGGGGGGCACAGTCCTTGATAGCAGGCCTCAACGGTGGCACTGTATATCCTCAAAGTGGGCAAAGAAGGTGTTTAGTTTGTCTGGAAGCGTGACGTCGGTGTCCATGACAGAGCTGGTTTTCTTTTTGTAGTCAGTGATTTCCTGTAGACCCTGTCACATACGTCTTATGTCTGAGCCGTTGAATTGCAACTCCACCTTGTCCCTGTACCGGCATTTCGCTTGTTTGATTGCCTTGCGGAGGGAATAACTACACTGTTTATAGTCAGCCATATTCCCAGACCTCTTTCCATGGTTAAATGAGGTGGTTCGTGCTTTCAGTTTTGTACGAATGCCGCTATCCATCCACGGTTTCTGATTAGGGTAGGTTATAATAGTCACAGTGGGTACAACATCTCCAATGCACTTCCTTATAAACTCACTCACCGAGTCAGGGTATAGATCGATGTTGTTCTCTGAGACTGACTGGAACATATCCCAGTCCACGTGATCAAAACAATCTTGAAGCGTGGATTTTGATTGGTCAGACCAGCGTTGAATGGTTCTAGTCACTGGTACATCCTGTTTGAGTTTCTGCCTATAAGACGGTAGGAGCAAGATGGCGTTGTGGTCGGATTTGCCGAAGGGAGGGCGGGGGAGGGCTTTGTATGCATCGCGGAAGTTACAGTAGCAGTGGTCGAGTGTATTACCACCGTGAGTACTGCAATCAATATGCTGGAAGAATTTAGGTAGCCTTGTTGACAAACTTGCTTTGTTAAAACCCCCAGCTACAATAAATGTAGCATCAGGATATATGATTTCCAGTTTACAGATGTCACACCCTGGCCTCTGTTATATTGATTTTCTTTATTAGTTTAGTTAGGTCAGGGTGTGACATGGGGGATGTTTGTGTGTTTTGTCTAGTTTAGGGTGTGTGTATTGTTTAAGGTTTTTTTAGTATGTATGGGGTTGTGTTCAGTGTAGGTGTTTAGGAAAGTCTATGGTTGCCTGATTTGGTTCTCAATCAGAGACAGCTGTTTATTGTTGTCTCTGATTGGGAGCCATATTTAAGGCAGCCATAGGCTTTAGGTGTTTGTGGGTAATTGTCTATGTTGAACGTTTTGTAGCTTGTGTATGCACTTACGTTTGTAGCTTCACGGTCGTTTGTTGTTTTGTTTTGTAAAAGTGTTCGTTTCGTGTTTCGTCATCTTTAATAAAAGAAGATGTCTTCATATCCCGCTGCGCCTTGGTCCGCTTATTATGACGTTCGTGACAGAATTACCCACCTACAAAGGACCAAGCGGCGGAATAAAAAGCAACAGCAGCGATCGCAGGATTTCTGGACATGGGAGGAAATCCTAGACGGGAGAGGACCCTGGGCACAGCCAGGGGAATATCACCGCCCCAAGGCAGAGATGGAGGCAGCACGGCGACACGGTAGGAAGCCCGAGAGACAGCCCCAAAAAATTATTGGGGGGGGGCACTTGGAGCAGTCGGCGAAGTTGAGGGGTGAGTCTGAGATTGTCGAGGAGTTATTGGACAGATTGGAGGAGAGTGAACGAAGGGGAGATTATGAGACATTCGAGGAGTTGTTGACAAAATTGGAGGAGAGTGAAGAGAGAGAGCTGTTGATTTGGCAGAGTATGCATGGCATTTTCCCTGATGAGCGTGTTAGCTGTCCGATGCCACCTGTGTCAGTTCCTCGTACTCAGCCTGAAACTTGTGTTAAAGTTCCGGAAGATTTGATGCCGGCTATACACACCAGGTCTCCAGTACACCTTCACAACCCGGTGTGTCCTGTTCCTGCTTCTTGCACTCATCCTGAGATGCGTGTCCCCAGCCCCGTACCACCAGTTCCGGCACCACGCACTAGGTCTAATGTGCGTCTCCAGAGCCCTGTACGCACTGTTCCTGCTCCCCGCACTAGCCTTGAGGTGCGTGTCTCCAGCCCATTACCACCAGTGCCTACACCACGCACCAAGCCTCCTGTGCGCCTCCAGAGTCCTGTGTGTCCTGTTGCTGCTCCCCGCACTAGCCCTGAGATGCGTGTCCCCAGCCCGGTACCACCAGTGCCGGCACCACGCACTAGGCCTAATGTGCGTCTCCAGGGTCCAGTATGCCCTGTTCCTTCTCCCCGCACTAGCCTTGAGGTGCGTGTCTCCAGTCCGGTACTACCAGTTCCGGCACCACGCACCAAGCCTCATGTGCGTCTCCAGAGCCCTGTACGCACTGATCCTTCTCCCCGCACTCGCCCTGAGGTGCGTGCCCTCAGCCCGGTACCACCAGTCCCGGTACCACGCACCAGTCCTATAGTGCGCCTCGAGAACTCAGTGTGCCCTGTTCCTGCTCCCCGCACTAGCCTTGAGGTGCGTGTCTCCAGTCCGGTACCACCAGTTCCGGCACCACGCACCAGGCCTACTGTGCGCCTCAGCAGGTCAGAGTCGGCCGTCTGCCCAACGCCGCCTGCACTGCTCGTCTGCCCAGCGCCGTCTGAGCTGCCTGCCTGCCCAACGCCATCTGAGCCATCCGTCTGCCCAGCGCCGTCTGAGCTGCCTGCCTGCCCAACGCCATCTGAGTCATCCGTCTGCCCAACGCCATCTGAGCCATCCGTCTGCCCAGCGCCATCTGAGCCATCCGTCTGCCCAGCGCCATCTGAGCCATCCGTCTGCCCAGCGCCATCTGAGCTATCCGTCTGCCCAACGCCGTCTGAACTGTCCGTCTGCCAAGCGCCGCATGAACTGCCCGTCTGTACTGAGCCTTCAAAGCCGCCCGTCTGTACTGAGCCTGCAAAGCCGCCCGTCTGCCATGAGCCTTCAGAGCCGTCCGCCAGACAGGAGCCGCTAGAGCCGTTCGCCAGACAGGAGCCGCTAGAGCCTTCCGCCAGACAGGAGCAGCCAGAGCCTTCCGCCAGACAGGAGCAGCCAGAGCCTTCCGCCAGACAGGAGCAGCCAGAGCCTTCCGCCAGACAGGAGCAGCCAGAGCCTTCCGCCAGACAGGATCAGCCAGAGCCGTCCGCCAGACAGGACCAGCCAGAGCCGTCAGCCAGCCATGACCAGCCAGAGCCGTCAGCCACCCATGACCAGCCAGAGCCGTCAGCCAGCCATGACCAGCCAGAGCCGTCAGCCAGCCATGACCAGCCAGAGCCGTCAGCCAGCCATGACCAGCCAGAGCCGTCAGCCAGCCATGACCAGCCAGAGCCGTCAGCCAGCCATGACCAGCCAGAGCCGTCAGCCAGCCAGGATCCGCCAGAGCCGTCAGCCAGCCAGGATCCGCCAGAGCCGTCAGCCAGCCAGGATCCGCCAGAGCCGTCAGCCAGCCAGGATCCGCCAGAGCCGTCAGCCAGCCAGGATCCGCCAGAGCCAGCCAGCCAGGATCCGCCAGAGCCAGCCAGCCAGGATCCGCCAGAGCCGTCAGTCAGCCAGGATCCGCCAGAGCCGTCAGTCAGCCAGGATCCGCCAGAGCCGTCAGTCAGCCAGGATCCGCCAGAGCCATCTGCCAGTCCGGAGCTGCCCCTCAGTCCGGAGCTGCCCCTCAGTCCGGAGCTGCCCCTCAGTCCGGAGCTGCCCCTCAGTCCGGAGCTGCCCCTCCGTCCAGTGGCGCCCTCTGGGATGGTATTCAGTCCGGGACTCGCTGTTCCAAAGGCGCCACCAAAGCGGTTAGTGACTATGGTGGAGGGGGGTCCACGTCCCGCACCCGAGCCACCACCATAGGAAGGCCCACCCGGACCCTCCCCTTCTGTGTCAGGTTTTGCGGCCGGAGTCCGCACCTTTGGGGGGGGGGGGGGGGGGGTACTGTCACACCCTGGCCTCTGTTATATTGATTTTCTTTATTAGTTTAGTTAGGTCAGGGTGTGATATGGGGGATGTTTGTGTGTTTTGTCTAGTTTAGGGTGTGTGTATTGTTTAAGGGTTTTTTAGTATGTATGGGGTTGTGTTCAGTGTAGGTGTTTAGGAAAGTCTATGGTTGCCTGATTTGGTTCTCAATCAGAGACAGCTGTTTATTGTTGTCTCTGATTGGGAGCCATATTTAAGGCAGCCATAGGCTTTAGGTGTTTGTGGGTAATTGTCTATGTTGAACGTTTTGTAGCTTGTGTATGCACTTACGTTTGTAGCTTCACGGTCGTTTGTTGTTTTGTTTTGTAAAAGTGTTCGTTTCGTGTTTCGTCATCTTTAATAAAAGAAGATGTCTTCATATCCCGCTGCGCCTTGGTCCACTTATTATGACGATCGTGACAACAGAGTCCAGTGAAGTTCCTTGAGGGCCGTCAGGGTGTCTGCTTGAGGGGGAATGTACACAGCTGTGATGATAACTGAAGAGAATTCTCTTGGGAGGTAATATGGCCGGCATTTGATTATAAGGAATTCTAGGTCAGGTGAGCAGAAGGACTTGAGTTCCTGTATGTTGTTATGATTACACCATGAGTCGTTAATCATGAAGCATACACCCCGCTTGTTACGTCCGTCGTTGAATGAATGAGACCAAAGCGCAGCGTGGAAAGTGTTCATGATTTTTAATAATGAACACCGACAAAACAACAAAATCAAACGAATGTAAAGTTCTGCAGGCTAGACAGTAACAATGCAAAAACAAGATCCCACAATCGAAGGTGGGAAAAAGGGCTGCCTAAGTATGATCCCCAATCAGAGACAATGATAAACAGCTGCCTCTGATTGGGAACCATACTAGGCCAACAAAGAAACAGACAAACTAGAATGCCCACCCAAATCACACCCTGACCTAACCAAATAGAGAAATAAAAAGGCTCTCTAAGGTCAGGGCGTGACACCGCCCTTCCTCTTCCCAGAGAGGTGTTTATCTCTGTCGGCTTAATGCATGGAGAAGCCCGGTGGCTGAACCGATTCCGACAACATATCTCAAGAGAGCCATGTTTCCATGAAACAGAGAATGTCACAATCTCTGGGGTCTTTCTGGAAGGCAGCCCTTGCTCGAATTTCGTCAGCTTCATTATCGTAAGGATGATGAAACTGTAAGACTGATGTACGTCTCAACATGCTCACCATTGGATACAACAAAATAGGTTTTTCAAAAACTAATTGTGCATGTCAAGTTATGGCCAAATACTGTACGGAAAATGATATTTACCATATACTCTTCTTTCTACTCAGCACTTCAAAAAGGACAGTTTGTATGTATCTTGTATTTTTTGCTGTTGGATTAAAAGGTAGTTAAAATGACTAACTGGTGAGCCTGTCGTTATCTGATTGATTGGTAACTAAACAAAGTGTTGTCATGGTATGACTCGGGTGAACGATGTGTTCAGCACCAATGAATGTTAAATCAACGGTTCTGAACACAAGACAGGGGACATTACAAGTGGTGTGAGTTTTGACTTTTGAAAATATAACACTTCGATCTGAAAAATGGGCTGAAGTGATTGAAAAAAACATTATAATAGTTTGTTGGATAAAATTACATTGAAGGATTCTTTTGTGAGGAACTCGTCGGTCTAAAGTTGGGTTTTATTTCATCACGTCGGTTATATTGTGATCTCAAGGGTCTGAAAAGAGAAAGAACAGTTATGATAAAAAGTTGTATTTTCCCAAAATATATATCATAAAAAAGTGATATACTCTATGGACATTTGTCAGTGCAATGTTGAAATCTCCTTTTTCTACACTGGATTATTCTGGAGTCTAGATTCAAAATCATGCAGCTAATATCAGTAGTATATTGGGTGTGCTATTGCTGCTTTCAAAACAACTGAGAACTCTGAAAAATACGAGGTCAAATCATGACGTCAGTGATCTTCAGGTCGGAAAGCACAAGAAAGAGGCCAGAGTTCCCGAGATGGAACTTCGTGTTGGATGACCTTTCAAATAGACTTTTCCCAGTCGGGGCTTGTTTTCTTCCCAGTTCCCAGTTGTTTTGAATGCAATGAAGTCGGAAGTCGGAGATTCCCGAGTTCTGAGCTCTCAGTTGTTTTAAATGTGTCATCAACTCTACCTGATTCTCAACATCACTGTCAACACAGGAAGTGTCCACTTGCTTGACCCCTGACCTGGTAGTGATGTCAGACAGAGAAAGTGGATCTGGGATGATGCAGAAATGTTCACTGAATCGTCTTTCACTGAAGGGGGAGACATTAAAGAGACAGAGCGAGAGAGAGAGAGACAGACAGACAGAAAGACAGAGACAGACAGATAAAGAGAGAGACAGACAGAAAGACAGAGACAGACAGACAGATAAAGAGAGAGAAAGAGAGACAGAGAGACAGAGAGACAGACAGACAGACAGACAGACAGACAGACAGACAGACAGACAGACAGACAGACAGACAGACAGACAGACAGACAGACAGACAGACAGACAGACAGACAGACAGACAGACAGACAGACAGACAGACAGACAGAGAAAGACAGAGACAGACAGACAGAGACAGAGAGAGAAAGACAGAGACAGACAGACAGAGAAAGAGAGAGAAAGACAGAGAAAGAGAGAGAGAGAGAAAGAGAGAGACAGACAGAAAGACAGAGACAGACAGACAGAGAAAGAGAGAGAAAGACAGAGACAGACAGAGACAGAAAGACAGATAAAGAGAGAGAGAGGGAGATGTTTGTAAGGGCAATGACCCTAATCTGAGACAGTACAAGGAGGTTTTGGAAGGGATCCTAGTTGGGTTGAATTAAACTGGATAGTTTCAAAACACTGTAGGCCTACCATAGACTTAAAGAAATACAGGACTCACTTCGCCGCTCTCGCTCTCGCTCTCTGCTCGCTGCTTGCAACAACGTCTGAGAGAGAGGGGGGAGGAAGAGAGAGAGAGAGAGAGAGAGAGAGAGAGAGAGAGAGAGAGAGAACGAAAGACTGAGAGTGACACATTTAAGAACAATGACCATATTCTGAACACACACACACACACCTCGTTGGCGGTTGAGCATCCTCATCACACAGGCCACACCCCCTGCCAGGGTCAGCATGAGGAAACAGCAGAACACTATGGCCATGACCTCTATGGTTGTCGTGGCAACTTCTGTATGGACAGAGATGAGAGGGGAGAGAGATGTCACCACAACCAACTCACCTGTAAAGTTTCAACCTAACTCACCTGTCAACTCGCCAACATGCATAAAGTTATTACAGTTAAATAAATTGTTATCATTTAGCCTGCTTCCCAAATGGAACCCTATTCCCCATTTGGTGCACTACTTTTGACTATGGCCTATGGGTGACTAATTCTCCCTCATTTGGGACACATCCTAACTCACCTGTGACCTGCACAAGGACAGGTTGGCTTTCCACCCAGGCGGACGTTACGTCATAACTGTCCCTTGCTCTGCACCGATAATACCCAGAGTCCTCTAGGGTGATCTCGGTGAGGAATAGGGTGCGCCCTCCGTCCGCCAGGGCGTGAGATGGGTGAGAGGAGTCTCCCTCGGAGGGGTGAAGGAGGAGGGAGCCGTTGAGGGACCAGGAGAAGAAAGGGAAGGTCCCAAGGCTCAGGAGGCATTGGAGACGAGCGGCGGCCATCTTGGAATCAACTCTGTAAAGGTACTCCACATCCACCTTTGGTGAGCCTCCTACTGGGACTGGAGGGAGGGAGGGATGGGGGAGACAGGGAGGGAGGGAGGGAGGGAGGGAGGGAGGGAGGGAGGGAGGGAGGGAGGGAGGGAGGGAGGGAGGGAGGGAGGGAGGGAGGGAGGGAGGGAGGGAGGAATGAGAAGGAGGAAGGGATGGGAAGGGGGAGAGCGAGGGATGGCCACAGTCAATACTCATACAACTATCATGATATAAAAACAGTCAACACTCATACAGCTATCATGACATAAACACAGTCAATATTCATACAGCTATCATGACATAAACACAGTCAACATTCATACAGCTATCATGACATAAACACAGTCAATACTCATACAGCTATCATATAAAAACAGTCAACACTCATACAGCTATCATGACATAAACACAGTCAATACTCATACAGCTATCATGATATAAACACAGTCAATACTCATACAGCTATCATGACATAAACACAGTCAACATTCATACAGCTATCATGACATAAACACAGTCAATACTCAACCAGCTATCATGACATAAACACAGTCGATACTCATACAGCTATCATGACATAAACACAGTCAACATTCATACAGCTATCATGACATAAACACAGTCAACATTCATACAGCTATCATGACATAAACACAGTCAATACTCATACAGCTATCATATAAAAACAGTCAACACTCATACAGCTATCATGACATAAACAGAGTCAATACTCATACAGCTATCATGACATAAACACAGTCAATACTCATACAGTTATCATGACATAAACACAGTCAACATTCATACAGCTATCATGACATAAACACAGTCAATACTCAAACAGCTATCATGACATAAACACAGTCAATTCTCATACAGCTATCATGACATAAACACAGTCAACATTCATACAGCTATCATGACAAACACAGTCAATACTCATACAGCTATCATGACATAAAAACAGTCAACATTCATACAGCTATAATGACATAAACACAGTCAATTCTCATACAGCTTTCATGACATAAACACATGCAGGAAACACATGGAATACTACAATACACACACACACACATAGGTTTAGCCCGTACCCACTACCAGAGTCAGGGGTCTGCTGGTCAGTCTCTGTGCATCACTCTCCACTGCACACCGCACCGCGCCCATGTCACGCCCGGGAACCATGGCAACGGGGAACCAGGCAACCAGCGACTCCGTTGCCACGTCGGAACCCACCTCCTTGTCGTCAAGGAAGAGGTAGAAGGTCACGGGAGGGGTTCCCCTTGACGACCTGCAGGTCACATTGCCGTGGTAACTCGAACCCTCTTTGGAGATGGTGAAGGATATTTGGGGTACGGAGAGATAGACTGAGGGAGAGAGAGAGATCGAGAGAGAGAGAGAGAGAGAGAGAGAGAGAGAGAGATAGTAGGGCAGAGAGAAAGGAAGAGAGAGACAGAGGGGGACAGAAATAGAGGGGAGAAAAAGGAGGGCGAGAAAGGGAAAGGAAGAGAGAGAGATAAAGAGAGAGATCGAGAGAGAGAGAGAGAGAGAGAGAGAGAGAGAGAGAGGGAGAGATAGGAGGGCAGAGAGAAAGGAGGAAAGAGACAGATGGGGACAGAAATAGGGGGGAGAGGAAGGAGGGTGAGAAAGGAGGGAGAGAAAGGAGGGTGAGAAAGGGAAAGGAAGAGAGAGAGATAAAGAGAGCAAAACGTTTGACACGGTTAACATTTCATACGTTCTCTGTGTAAATAGTCTCTGTGATCGCCATTCCCCAGGTCCAGTATGGTTGTGGTTGTGACTTAACCTTCGACTTTTAACCTCTGCAATTGTACCTTTGATCCTGACCGTGATCTCTCTGCTGCTGGAGAACCTGCTGTTGGTCTGCATCCTGGTCCCGGCAATGCACGAATAATTCCCAGCATGCTTTGTTGTGACCCTCTCCACTACCAGCGTGTTCCCCACCGGCCAGAGCAGAAGCGGGGTCAAAGGTGAGGTTGGAGATGATGTCACTTCCTGTCTGTTGTAGAACCAGGTGTAGGAGAGGTGGGAGCCCTTGGTGACATCACATGTGAGAGTGAGCCGCAACCCCTCGTAGAGAATGGGAGGATCAGGGTCAGAAGTCACCATAGTGCCTGAGACAGGGACTGAGGTGGGGTGGAGGAGAGGGGGATAGAGGAGAGGAGGATGGAGACGGGTGAAAGCATTTAGCTGTGAAATGATCGATTCCACTGAAACAGCTCGACCACTCATTTGTAAGCATACACAAGTCTAGTAAACACACACATAGTCCATCCCCCTCTTTACACACACACACACACACACACACACACACACACACACACACACACACACACACACACACACACACACACACACACACACACACACACACACACACACACACACACACACACACACACACCCACCCACCCTTCTACTCACTCACTACTTGCAGGCGGACTGTTCCACTGAGGCCCATGTTTCCACCTGCCGTCACCCTGCAGTGGTACGATCCTTCTGACGTCACAGAGATCTTCAGGAAGAACATAGCCGATTGGTCGTCTTGGAGGTCGTTGCTCGTGGCGACCAGGTGGTTGCCGTCCTTCAGGAGCTCGTATGTGTTTGGTGGAGGAGACCCAGGTGACCTACATTGGAACACTACCTTGGAGTTCAGGTAGGCCTTGTCTGGACCAATCAGAATAGGGCTAGGGAGAGGTGAACCACCTGCAGAGAGGGAGTAGGTTGAAGTAGCCTCAAGATGCTGATCCCGGGTCAGTTTTGCATTTCCTTAATGGCTAAGGTTAGGGTTGGGGAAGCAGATCCTAGATCTGTACCTAGAGGAAACTTCAGCCCAGAGCTAGGAAGTGGGCCACAGAGCTCAGAAACATGGTTTGAGATTTGTTTAGGTTCTTTAGAACGTTGCTGTCATGCTGTTGGAGAGCTTAGTATGGTATGCATAGTTAGTATGGCTGTGAAACTCAAACAAGTCAATTTGACATTTTCTCATTGAACCATATGGAGGATATAATAGACTGTGAAAAGAGTCATATGTGAGATACAACTTTTAATTTAATGTAATTGGAGAACAGAAAAACAGAAACATTTGAATACATACCCATTATGGACACTAAACAGGCCGCAACTGGAGGAGAACAAACCAACAGAAACACTTTAGTGCAGGACACTTGTCAACTGTACTATGTTAGCCTGGGTCCTAGTCTCCTTATGGCATTGCCATGTTTGGCTTGACAATGACAGCAATGGAGCCGGTAAGAGCCACACACTGATCTGGGGTCAGGGTATAACTTTGTTTAATAAAATGAATACAAAATTGTTTCACTGACTCACCTAAAACAGGCAATAAACATAATTCTTGTTTTTTCTTCATACCCAGGCTCGGTCTTCATCCGTAGCATGTTGTCTGTGTACGTGTCATGGGTGTGTGTGTGTGTTTCTGTGTGTGTGTTTCAGGGTGTTGCACGGTCCACCACATGCTAGAGAAAGATAACGTGAGTATGTGCGTCTCTAATCAAAAAGCTTCAACTATACTGTCACCTAGACAACACTGTGACTACTAACCTACTACAACTATACTGTCATCTAGACAACACTATGACTACTAACCTACTACAACTATACTGTCCATCTAGACAACACTATGACTACTAACCTACTACAACTATACTGTCCATCTAGACAACACTGTGACTACTAACCTACTACAACTATACTGTCACCTAGACAACACTGTGACTACTAACCTACTACAACTATACTGTCATCTAGACAACACTGACTACTAACCTACTACAACTATACTGTCATCTAGACAACACTATGACTACTAACCTACTACAACTATACTGTCATCTAGACAACACTATGACTACTAACCTACTACAACTATACTGTCATCTAGACAACACTGTGACTACTAACCTACTACAACTATACTGTCACCTAGACAACACACTGACTACTAACCTACTACAACTATACTGTCATCTAGACAACACTGACTACTAACCTACTACAACTATACTGTCACCTAGACAACACTATGACTACTAACCTACTACAACTATACTGTCATCTAGACAACACTGTGACTACTAACCTACTACAACTATACTGTCCATCTAGACAACACACTATGACTACTAACCTACTACAACTATACTGTCATCTAGACAACACTATGACTACTAACCTACTACAACTATACTGTCATCTAGACAACACTATGACTACTAACCTACTACAACTATACTGTCCATCTAGACAACACTGACTACTAACCTACTACAACTATACTGTCCATCTAGACAACACTATGACTACTAACCTACTACAACTATACTGTCATCTAGACAACACTATGACTACTAACCTACTACAACTATACTGTCATCTAGACAACACTATGACTACTAACCTACTACAACTATACTGTCATCTAGACAACACTATGACTACTAACCTACTACAACTATACTGTCATCTAGACAACACACTGTGACTACTAACCTACTACAACTATACTGTCATCTAGACAACACACTGTGACTACTAACCTACTACAACTATACTGTCATCTAGACAACACTGTGACTACTAACCTACTACAACTATACTGTCATCTAGACAACACTGTGACTACTAACCTACTACAACTATACTGTCATCTAGACAACACTATGACTACTAACCTACTACAACTATACTGTCCATCTAGACAACACTGACTACTAACCTAATACAACTATACTGTCATCTAGACAACACTATGACTACTAACCTACTACAACTATACTGTCCATCTAGACAACACTGACTACTAACCTACTACAACTATACTGTCATCTAGACAACACTATGACTACTAACCTACTACAACTATACTGTCATCTAGACAACACTATGACTACTAACCTACTACAACTATACTGTCATCTAGACAACACACTGTGACTACTAACCTACTACAACTATACTGTCATCTAGACAACACTGTGACTACTAACCTACTACAACTATACTGTCCATCTAGACAACACTGTGACTACTAACCTACTACAACTATACTGTCATCTAGACAACACTATGACTACTAACCTACTACAACTATACTGTCATCTAGACAACACTATGACTACTAACCTACTACAACTATACTGTCCATCTAGACAACACTGACTACTAACCTACTACAACTATACTGTCATCTAGACAACACACTGACTACTAACCTACTACAACTATACTGTCATCTAGACAACACTATGACTACTAACCTACTACAACTATACTGTCATCTAGACAACACTATGACTACTAACCTACTACAACTATACTGTCCATCTAGACAACACTGACTACTAACCTACTACAACTATACTGTCATCTAGACAACACTATGACTACTAACCTACTACAACTATACTGTCATCTAGACAACACTATGACTACTAACCTACTACAACTATACTGTCCATCTAGACAACACTGTGACTACTAACCTACTACAACTATACTGTCATCTAGACAACACTGTGACTACTAACCTACTACAACTATACTGTCATCTAGACAACACACTGACTACTAACCTACTACAACTATACTGTCATCTAGACAACACACTGACTACTAACCTACTACAACTATACTGTCATCTAGACAACACTATGACTACTAACCTACTACAACTATACTGTCATCTAGACAACACTGACTACTAACCTACTACAACTATACTGTCATCTAGACAACACTACTAACCTACTACAACTATACTGTCCATCTAGACAACACTATGACTACTAACCTACTACAACTATACTGTCATCTAGACAACACTGTGACTACTAACCTACTACAACTATACTGTCATCTAGACAACACACTTGACTACTAACCTACTACAACTATACTGTCCATCTAGACAACACTGACTACTAACCTACTACAACTATACTGTCATCTAGACACACTATGACTACTACCTACTACAACTATACTGTCATCTAGACACACTATGACTACTAACCTACTACAACTATACTGTCATCTAGACAACACTGTGACTACTAACCTACTACAACTATACTGTCATCTAGACAACACTGTGACTACTAACCTACTACAACTATACTGTCATCTAGACAACATATGACTACTAACCTACTACAACTATACTGTCCATCTAGACAACACTGGACTACTAACCTACTACAACTATACTGTCATCTAGACAACACTATGACTACTAACCTACTACAACTATACTGTCCATCTAGACAACACTATGACTACTAACCTACTACAACTATACTGTCATCTAGACAACACTATGACTACTAACCTACTACAACTATACTGTCATCTAGACAACACACTGTGACTACTAACCTACTACAACTATACTGTCATCTAGACAACACTGATGACTACTAACCTACTACAACTATACTGTCCATCTAGACAACACTATGACTACTAACCTACTACAACTATACTGTCATCTAGACAACACTATGACTACTAACCTACTACAACTATAATGTCATCTGAGACAACACTGACTATCTAACCTACTACAACATATACTGTCATCTAGACACACTATGACTAACTAACCTCTAAACTATACTGTCATCCTAGACACACACTGTGACTACTAACCGACTACAACTATACTGTCCATCTAGAACAACGACGGGGGGGGAAGGGAAGAGACTACTAACTACTACACTAGCTGTCATC